>NC_057796.1:39334256-39582251 GCF_018294505.1 Triticum aestivum
AAGGCCCAAGTCACTTCTTTGAAGAAAGATTTGGAAAAGTGTCATGAAGGGAAGGCCACACTCAACAATATCTGGAGTGTACAAAAATCCCCTATTAACAAAGGTGGACTTGGATTCAACTCCAATAAGAAGAAGAAGTCCAAGAGCAACAACAAGAAGGGCCAAAAACAAGTCAAGAGTTCGGCCAAGATTATTTTCTTCAAGTGCAAAATTGAAGGGCATCATGTTAGATCTTGCCCATTGAAGAAGAAGGCCATTAGTGACAAGCAACAAGGGAAGAGGCTACAAGTGCATTCTCATGCTCAACCTCAAGTTGAAGAAAGGCCTCTTCCCAAGAAGACTCAAGCTAATGCTTCTCAAGTTGAGAAATCAAGTGAGAAGAAAGTGAAGAGTAGACATTGCTACCTATGTCGTGAGAAAGGTCACCTCGCTTCTTCATGCACTAGTGGTAACTTATCCAACCCAATTATTATTGATGATGTCTATTCTCTTGGGAAGGATAAGGTTGGCAATGTGTTTGCCAATTTTGTTGGTACTCAAAGTGGTTTGAAGCAAAGAACCATTTGGGTAGCCAAGCCTATTGTGACTAACCTCTTAGAACCCAACTTGGTTGGGGACCAACTAGCTCAAACTTGATCAATAGGTGATGTTGGAGGTCATTGGAGACTTGGCTACATTATGAAGAATTAAGGGGACTTCATCATTCTTATTGTCTCAAGCCAAGTCAATTGGGTTATCAAGTTTCTATCTTATATCCAATGTGCCTCCTTGCGGTAACTTGTACTTAAATTGTTTACATTGAAAGTTACTTGCCCCTTTGCATGTTTTGGTTTTGTTCCTTGCATGTGTTTGTATATGTTGTGTCTCCAAATTGATTATCTTGAGTAATCAAGTATATGTATGTTGGTTTGCACTTCATGTACATGTGTGTCGTTCGTTGAGCCTTTATGCATCTTGTTTGTATCTTAGTTGGCTCTTGTGAGAGATTAATGGATTATCCCATTGTGGGGGAGTGATGTGCTTTGTGCACCTCACAATCCTATAAATGTGTGTACATGAGTAATACCATCTAGTATTGATATTACAGGATTATCTAGTCGCTATGTGGCATGTCTTCTCATGAGAAATTCAAATTCTAAATAGTCCATTAGTTATCTCTTGTTGGATCCTCTTATTGCCTCTTGTTAAGTTTTCTTTAATTGGTATCACATTATGGGGGAGTACTATGCTATGTATATTACTAGCCTAGAAAATGTGTACATTTGAGATATTGTCACCTAGTGTTCATATTGTAGATTATATTGTTCCTAGGTGGCATGTTAGCTCTACACGTTGCAATTTGCTTGTATTTGGTGTGAAGATGATGTTGGATATCCTTGCTATCTACCAACGGGAATTATTTCCAAATACTTTTTGTCTCTTGACAATTGGTACTCACTTATGTGTGGTAGAATTTATTGATCATCTTTACATTGGCCTTTGCTTTTATTTGCCTTATCTCTTGCCTAGGACTGTGTAAACTCCCATTGTTTTCCATACCACTTGTGGATCTTTTTTTCCTTGAGCTTTTCTAGTGTTTGTATAGATATAGTGAAAGTGGTGATCCCAACTTGTTCTTTTTGCATTCAAATGCAAATTCTCTATAATGCACTAGTCTTGGGGGAGCTATCCTATTTTCTATGAAAAACTCATCATGTGATCCTTATCAAGTGTGTGTTTTTGGAAGGCAAGTCGTTTCTTTTTGGTACTTTGTGCCATCATGAAACTTTGTAGAGTGCTTGATTTGTTTGGAACCATTCTCTCTTTTGGGAGTTTGGCATCTTTCTTTTTGCGTGTATCAATGGATATCTCATTCCTCGATGTATCTATTATGGATATCCTCCAAGTGATGATTTATTCATTTGGTATCTTTTCTTCACTTGTTTTTTCTTTGTCTTTTGGTATCGGTTCTTGAAAGTCTTGAGCATGCATATTAACTTCATGTAGTTTATTTGGCATGCTTTCTTTCTTTGACCCAATATATAGGGAAACTCCACCAAGTCTCAAATTGGATGAGATGTGCATGAATTTCATTTACATATCTATATGCACATATTTATGTGGAGTTTTTCCTATGTATTGTTGTTCTCTAACTCTTTGGTCACACTGAGTTTGGGTACCATTTTGTTTGTGTTGTTGATCTAGGAACAATTGGAGATGCATTGGATGCTCGGCTCACTCACAAGGAAGGTGGTGTCACCATGAGCTTATTGGAGTCAAGCTAGGATGCTAAATGAACCACTATGTACTACCATCAATTGGTTTCTTCTACATCCTTCTAATGATATCTCGGTAACAAGTATCTATTCATGCATTATTTCTTGCATTCAACCTTGTGTAGGTTGCATCTTGGCATGCTATTCATTCCATCTTGTGATACTTGTTTCGTTTCTCAAAGCATCTCAACAATGATCTCATGTTGCTAGTTGTGATGTCTTTGATGGTTGTGTGGTAGGAATTCATTTATATACAATAAGACCATATCTAGCCATGTGTTATGCTTCCAAGCAAATATCTTATTGGTATATATATGTATGACTTCCTTTTGGATATCCTGTTCCTTCGTGTTGTAACTATTTCGGGTGTACATCCTTCTTTGTAGATATATATCACCATGATTTCGTCTAACTAGAATCTTATACACTTGAGATAAATTACATCTCTAGATGATATCCTTTCTTTCATGTCCACCTTGTCTTTCTTGTTATTTCTTTGGTGGCTCCGTGAAAGCTTTTGCCTTGAGTGCGTGTCTTATCTCGTTGCATCTTTTTGCACTCTTGTGTGGTGAAGATTATTTTCCTCATGCTTGTCTTTACGAGGCTTAATTGGTATCCCTCGTCTTGATGAAGCTTTCTTTTATATCTTCACCACAGGTTGTCACAAGCATAGTTTTTCTTATATGCTTATTAGTGAACTTGTGACCCCTTTTGCTAGTTGTGTGTGGGAATGACAGGCCTTGCACCATGTATCTCATTCATTCAAGACTATATTGATGCTTAATGCTCATCCATACATTAGTCTTCTCAAGTGCATTGCCTTAACTCATACACATCGGTTTTGGTTGAGCCTATTCTTAAGTTTCCTTTTTACATGTTGCTCAACCATGTGTTTGTTGCAAGTACTAGGCTTTGTTTCCTATATGCTCACTTGCACTTTTTGTAAGTTTCTGTTGATTTTGGGGGAGCTATGATCCTATTTTGTGCACTTTGTATCCAAATACAAAAATTCTTATGTGTGCACAAATCATGGGGAGCTACTCTAGTTTCCTTACAACACTTCTTTGCTCTTATCATAATATCTTTTATTCATGTTGCATGTAGGATCATTGGTCTAGTTGGTTCAATTGGTATCTTTTCATAGCTTGCTTCAATTGGTATCCTACAATTGCTTGATTGCTTGTTTCTCTCTTTGTTATGTCTTTGTGGCATATCTTTCTGTTGCAATCTTTGGGCCTCAATATAGTTTGTCCTCCTCCAAGTATTGACAGTTGGATATGTGTATTGCATTCCACTCTCTTGTTGAGAAATACACAATTTATGGAGGACCACAATTTATATTGGCCCTCTAAGCTTTTCACCCATTTTGGCAATCGATGCCAATGGGGGAGAAGTTTCAGAGAGTTTTGTGGAGAAGCTTTGGTTTATGTTTCCTTAGCATTTGCATCTCATTCGCATGCATTATTGGTTGTTGCATTGCATGGTGATGCATAATTCCTTGTATAAACTCTCTTGAAAGTGATTGTCATCAATTACCAAAATGGGGGAGATTGAAAGAACATGCGGTGCCCCCATGTTTGGTTTTGGTAATTGATGACAATCTCTATGGACTAATGGTTGCCTTCAGTTATATTTGAAGGTTTTGTCCATAGGCTTTTCTTGGAGTACATGTGTTGGTTTCAAGGAGAGTTTGTGTTGACCAAGGTGCTATTAAGGAATTATCCAAAGATTGGTCATGTGAGAGTTGAGCTTATTGCAAGCATGTCTTGAAGAAGAAGATTGTGTGATCATTCATGTTTACCTTCAAGACATCATCCAAATGAAGAGAGTTGGAAAGATTCAAGGTTGATCAAGACTAAGTCAAGAGTGAATCAAGTTGATCAACTCACAAAGCGTAGAAGATGTACCGAGAGGGATCAAGTGGTGATCGTCATCAAGATTGCCGTGTGCAAGTTCAAGTGGAGCATCACGAAGAGATCAAGTGCTTGAAGCTTGCCGTCCATTGTGGTGACAATGGACTTGTGAAGATGTGCCGAAGAGTTGCTCACCCATAGTGGACTATGGGGGAGCAATCATCTAGTCTTCATCGAGCCAACGCAATCAAGAAAGGTGGTCCAACTTGAGGGAGTCAAGATCGTCATCATCTAGCTCAAGTGGACCATGTGCAAGGCAAAGGTTTGCCCTTGATAGGTTTTCTATTTTACCGGTCTCATGGTGGTAGTTGGGAGACCGGGCTATAGGATCATTTGTCGTACTATCAAGGGGGGCTCTCAAGTTGGTAGCTTGATCGTATCGTTAGTAGAGAGCTCAAACCATTGCATCCTTGCATCATGTTTCTTGGTTCTTGTTTGGTTCTCTTTGTGAGTCTTAGAGCTTATGGTCATCTTGATGACAAGCTTGAGTTCATCGAAAACGGAGTTTGCATGCGTCTTCTATGATGTTTTCGGTGTTGGAGGTTTTACCGGTCTTATCCGAGGAAGGGTTCTCACCATTTTCTTTTGGGACTTTTCTCATTTGCTTCTTATTGTTATTTCTATCAAGATTGTGTTAGCCCTTGTCGCTAGCTTTCCAACAAACTTGGTTTCGTCGAATTCGGAGTCCGTTTGCAGAAGTTGTGTCAGTTTTAATGTCCTTAAAAGGGGCTGCTGTGGATGTAATTTTTTAGTACCGCTCTTGGGAGTGGTACTACCGCGACTACTTCCGTGGCTACTTCCGCTCGGGACCAAAAACTCGTCACAAGTCCAGCGGTGGTAGGCACGGATGTAATTTTTTAGTACCGCTCGCAAGCAGTAGTACCGCTACCCTTAGCAGTAGTACCGCTACCCCTAGCGGTAGTACCATGAGGTCAAGCGGTACTACCGCTCCGACGGTTCTTCTGGCTTTTTTTGCCTCCTCGCTGTTGTGTTTCAAAGGGCTACTACCGCCATAGCGGTAGTACCGCTCCTTGGAGCGGTAGTACCGCTCGGTGTGGGCTCTGAGCATAACGGTTGGATTTTTCCCCACCTATAAAAGGGGGTCTTCTTCCTCAATGAACCTTATCCTTTGAGCTCGTGTTCTTCCCCCATTGTTGACCTTCTTCGAGCTTGCTAACTCTCAATCCCTCCAATGATTCTTGCTAGTTCTTGAGGGAAAAGAGAGAGGAGATCTAGATCCACGTTTCCACCAATCACTTTCTCCTCTAAGTGAGGGGAACCCCTTGGATCTAGATCTTGGAGTTCTTTGTGTTCTTCTTTCGTTCTTCCTCTCATTTTCCTCCCTGGCATTAGTTGCTTTGGTGGGATTTGGGAGAGAAGGACTTGGGCACTCCGTGTGCCCTTGCCATTGCATTTGGTGCATCGGTTTGAGTTCTCCACGGTGATACGTGGAAGTTACAAGTTGAGAAGCTTATTACTCTTGGGTGCTTGGTACCCTTGAGCTTGTTCCTCTTGGGTGCTTGGGCGCCCTAGACGGTTGGTGGTGTTCGGAGCTCAATCATTGTGGTGCAAAGCTCCGGGCAAGCATCGGGGTCTCCAATTAGGTTGTGGAGATCGCCCCGAGCAATTTGACGGGTACCGATGACCGCCCCCAAGGGTTGCCAAAGTGTACGGGTTCGATGACCGCCCCCAAGGGTTGCCATTTGTATGGGTTCGGTGACCGCCCTCAAGGGTCCCTTAGTGGAATCACGGCATCTTGCATTGTGCGAGGGCGTGAGGAGATTACGGTGGCCCTAGTGGTTTCTTGCGGAGCATTGTGCCTCCACAGCGCTCCAAACGGAGATTAGCATCCGCAAGGGTGTGAACTTCAGGACACATCGTCGTCTCCGCCTGCCTCGGTTATCTCTTACCCGAGCCTTTTACTTATGCACTTTACTTTGTGATAGCCATAGTGTTTCATGTTATATATCTTGCTATCACATAGTTGTTTATATTGCTTAGCATAAGTTGTTAGTGCACATAGGTGAGCCTAATTGTTTTAGGTTTTGTGCTTGTTGTCAAATTAACCGTTAGGTTTATTCCGCATTTGTTCAAGCCTAAACCGTAATTATTTTAAAGCGCCTATTCACCCCCCCCCTCTAGGCGGCATCCACGATCTTTCAGCGAGGATGCGGGATAAGCATCGTCGACGTCGATGCGGGATAATTGCTTTAACTAAAAAAGTAAACTAGTTCTATTAATTTTTGTACTAAAAATAAAATAGTTGTATTAACTCAACTAGGTCAATTAAGCACTTACTATAAATAAAAATAAACTAGTTTTTACTAAAAATAAACTAGCTCAACTAGTTATATTAATTTTCTTACTAATTATATTAAACACTTACTAAAAAACAGTAAAAAAACTAGTTAGATGAAGTCTAAAATTTAACCCTAACTAATTTGATGAACTCTAAAAATTAATGAACCCTAACTAATTTGATGAACTCTAAAATTTAACCCTAACTAATTTGATGAACTCTAAAATTTAACCCTAACTAATTTGATGAACTCTAAAACTAATTCTATTTAACAACTACTGCCATAATTAGCATCTAATTTGATGAACCCTAACTAATTAGATGAACTCTGAAATTTAACCCTAAGAACCCTAGCTAGGCAGAGGTAGGGGAGGAGGAGGAGGGCGTTCTCACCTCGGGCGCCGGCGGAGTTAGGGAGAGGGGCACACGGCGTCGAGGTTGGGGACGTGTCGAGGTTAGGGCGGCGGGCGCACGGCGGAGGGCGGCGATGTAGGGGGGCATCGAGGTCGGGGTCGGGGGCGACGTTGAGGTCGGGGTCGGGGCGGCGTCGACGGCGTGCGGAGGGCGACGGGAGAGCGCGCGGCGGCTGAGCGATGACGGCGGCGACAGCAGACGCACGCGTGTTGGATTTGGGGGAAGTGGGCGTTGGGGAAGAAGAAAACCGGTTGATTAAGTGGAAAGTAGCAGTAGGGCGTTCCACGGAAAGCGCTACTGCTACATTAGCTATAGCGTGTGTCCATAAAACACGCTGCTGCTACGCATTTCTCCTTTATTTTTCTTTTTCATTTATTTTCATTCACATTTTCTTTTTTTCCTTCCCCTTTTTCTATTTCTTTCATTTTCATTTACTTTTCTATATGTTTTTCATTTTATTTTCCTTTCCTTAGCAGTAGCGCTTGCTGCGCGAAGCACGCTGCTACAACAATCTTAGCAGCAGCGCGCTTTCCTTAGGCACGCTACTACTATAGGTACCCTGGCGAGAATAGTAAGGAGAATTGTAGTAGTAGCGCCTCTACAATTAGGCGCGCTACTGCTATGAGCTTAGCTGCATCGCGTTTCGGTAACATGCGCTAGTGGTAAATTGTAGTAACGCTTCTTTTTGTCCCACGCTACTGGTAAGTTTCTGTGTATAAGGTTTTCCCTAGTAGTGGGAGAGTACTCAAGGTTTGGGGGTGGCTGTTAAAAGTTATCAGCTCAGGAAGAGACAAGAGGCGGAGAAGAAAAAGAAGAAAAAGGTGCAGTGCTACAGGTGCAAGGATTGGGGACATATAAAGAGAGAATGCCCATAACTGAAGGGTGGGGCAAGTGCTAATGCGGCTACTCGTGGTGATGACTCAGAGAGCAGTAGTGATGCTCTCGTACTATCAAACAGGCGGTCAACAAAAACTAAAGCGTGGATGTTGGATTCAGCTTGCTCTCTTCATGTGACGCCTAACAGGGAGTGATTCTCTTCATACAAGTCTGGTAAGTTTGGTTTAGCCTATGTGGGCGATGACTTAGGTTATCATGTTGCTGGAGTAGGTGACATCAAAATCAAGATGTTTGACGGAGTTGAGCGGATGCTTCGGGGAGTCAGGCATGTTCCAGGGCTAAGGAGGAATCTAATTTTGCTTGGTTTTCTTCATGATGGTGGTATGAAATTATGTTCTGACCGGGATAAGAAGACCATGAAAATCATGGAAGATGGGGTGGCCGTGATGATAGGAGAGAGGACGGCTTCGCGTCTTTACAAGTTGCAAGGGAGCACTATTGCAGGTGGAGCCATGGAGAGTGGAGTTGCAGGAGTAGCAGTGGAGTCCCATGGTGGCGGCGGGTGTGACCCGTCGGGTAGCTCCCAGTAAGATACAAAGAAGAAAACTCAAGTCCAGAGTATATGGAGGTTCGAGCATGGACGACTTCTAGGTGGTGAAGAATATTCGCCAAGGTGAAGTTTGTTATATTTGTGTCGAATATTGTACGGAAGGGGTTATGTGGGCTTGGAGTTGTAATTGGTGTGGTTAGGTACAAGTCGTGTAGGAGTCGGACACGTTGTAGCCTAGGCCTCTTATATATCGAGGGGCACTACACGTTGTAACACATGACGACTTGATAGCAGCAGGTACACGGGTGAGGTGACGGCTTGTGCCAGCGCTCGGGCGGCCGTGGTTGCAGTATCTTGGGAGAAGCGCTCATAGTTATACCTTAAGGATGTAGCCATATCGGTGAGCCTCGTTAACAAATATCGTGCCTTGATATGTCGTTTATGATCTTGCATTAGCGTTTCATTCTAACAACTGCCCCTTGGCAATCGATGGAAAATCAACACGGATGCAGTGTACAACAAATTGGATGGAAGCGCAGCAGTTCGATGGGTTGTCACAGACCATGAAGGAAGAGTGGTCCTGTGGGCTGTTGGAGGACTGAAGCTTGCATGGATGCAGAAGAGACGGAAGCGTTGGCGATCAACCTTGGGGTGAGCGGAGCTGCTGGAAAGATTTATGAGTAAATAGCATAAAACTATCACTTTTCGCGCTATGGTTCTAAAAACCTACCAGATTTTTATTTGTCGCTGATAATTACCAGAATTGGAGTCGGTTGTTTCAAAAAACCCAAATGACCGTATGTTTTACAATTGATTGCGATTCTGACATGTCGGGCCCGCACGTAAGAGCTCTGATCGTTTGACCGTTATGTGGCATAAAAACAATCAGGTCCCTGCCAAAAAATAAAAAAGCAATCGGGTCCCTGTACTTAATCAAAGAAAGCAATCGGGTCCCTATGGAGGTCGTCCTCCAGCTCACGCACCCGCGTAGTGACCTTGTCGGACTCCCTCCGGCCGCTCCCAAGCCCGGCGACGCTCGCCCTCCGGCCGCTCCCGCGCCCGACGACGCTCGCCCTCCAACCGCTCTCCGTGCCCGGCGAGCGCTCCCTCCAGCAGCTCCCTGTGCCCGGCCGTGCTCCAGGCGAGCCGCGGCCACAGCCGCAGCCGCGAGCCGCTGGAGCAGCCGCAGCCTCTCTTTGCGTTCAGGCCGCCATGGCCAGGAACTCAGGTTGCCGCGCCCAGGAGCTTCAGCCGCCGCGTTCCTCAAGGCGGCTTGGTCCTCCGAGCAACCTTGCAATGCCTGTAGCCGCCGCGGAGCAGCTCGACGGGCTCGGTTCCCATGCCCAACGCCGGCAATCTCCTCGCCGGCTGCGCAGAGGGCAGCAGCAACAACGGAGGCGGGGCTCCACGGGCGCCAACTGTGTGGCCGGCGGCCATGGCTGTGATGGAGTTCCAGAGAGAGGAGAAGAAGAAGGAGAAGGGAGGCAGAGAGGAGGGGGAGAAAATGAGGAGACACTGACGTGTGGGCCCTACATGACAGTTAACGGTCAAACAAACGGCCAAAGGGACTGTTTGTTTAGCTGTGGGCCCGACATGTCATAATCGTAATTAATTGTAAAACACACGGTCATTTGGGTTTTTTGAAACAACTGACGTCGATTCTGGTAGTTATCAGCGACAAACAAAAATCCGTTATTTTTTGAAACCCTAAGGCGAAAAGTGGTAGTTTTATGCTATTCACTCAAGATTCATAGAGAGAGAGTAATCATCAAAATAGACTGCAACACTGGCCTTGTTTGGATCCATAGGTTAGAGTTAGTTTGGATTAGTTTGGACTGAACTAACCTAAAAATATCCAAACAGGAGGGTTGGTTTGGGTTAGATGCATATAACCCATCCAAAAAATCTAACCCACCCAAGAGGTTTTTATTTGGGTTAGTTCTCCTCGGGATCACTAAAAAAACACCTTTTTCTCTCGCTCTCCCCGCAGATCCCTCCCCACTTCCTCGAAGCTTCTCGTCCTCTCCCTCCTTCCCTCTCACACCGCTCGTGAAGGCGCCTCGCCGTATCCGCGCTCCCATCCGCCGCCGGTAAGCAGCCCCGCCCTATCCTCCCGTCCCAACCCCCTCGTCTCCCCGCGGCCCGTCCGCCCGACGGTAAGCAATTGCGGCTCCTTGCGCGGTCCGTCCCTGTCGGCCTTGGCCAGCACGGCTCCTTGCGCAGGGACGGCGGATTCGGCCGGCGGGCTGCGCAAGAGGCCAGCGCGGCTCCTTGCCGGGCGCGTCCCCGTCTGGCTCGGCCAGCGCAGCTCTCGGCCAGGACTCGCTCCGCCAAATTAGGCATAAAATAGAGTCCAAAGTAGCTAAATGATTGAGAAAGAGCATTTATTGTCAATCTAACCTTGCCTTCCAAACACCTCTTTGGTTAGAGTTAGTTTAGAGTTGGTTCAAGGTTAAAATCTAACTCTAATCTTTAACTGAGTTAGAGTATCCAAACAGTGCCACTGGCCGCTCGACTGAAGCTGGACACACGGAACAAGCCCTATATCCATCACGTCATTGGGGATATTAAGGAATCGATGGTGCTGTTCCAGGAAGTGACAATCAAGTCTGTTGACAGAACTTGTAACAGTGTGGCGCATGCTTTGGCAGCTCAGGCAAAAGCAGGGGAAGAGTACTCCTTCCGTTCCAAGATATAACACGTTCTCGGTTTCCGTGCTTCAACTTTGACCATAAATTTAACCAACGAGACCAACTCCCGCCGCAGTCGGTCTCGTTGGTTAAATTTACGGTCAAAGTTCAATCTCGAAAAACGCAGACGCGCTATATTTTGAAACAGAGGAAGTACTGTGTAATGGGCAAGGTCCCTGATAACCTAGCTCACTTAGTGACTAGGGATTCTCCTAGTTGTAAGAAATTTGTGTAAGCTTCTATGCTTACATCTAAAAAAAGGGACACGATAGTCATTCGAAGAGGATACGGGGTTGTATACAAGGAAATAAGGGCATCTCCAATAGGCGACCCGTAAATTTCCTCCTGTATTTATCCGCGGACAAGGGGTCAATCAGCGGACATGGATGCAGTAGACCGCCATCCAACTGTAGACACATACATTTCAATAACTTTTTGAACCAATCGGGTGAAATTCGTGCAAACACGGCAAATTTCATACAAACGGGATAAATCCATTTATATTTTAGATATATTTGAACTAAAAAGGTAAAACTACAAGCGCGTACGGTCGCAGGAGCTCCACTCCTGCGACACGGATACATTACACTAGTCTACGGCCGGCGGCGTCGGATCCCTTTGTCTTCCCCATGTCCGGTAACCCGCTCATTGGACTGACGGGAGCCTCGAAGGTACATTCTTCCCCCGTATATTCCCTATGTCCGGCTGTGCCGCTCGTCGAAGTGGCAAAGAGGGTGCTTCAGCCAAAGGGGAAGGTTGCCTACTCCGCTTCAGTGAAGTCGAGACGAGGGTCGATGATGGTCTGCGCTGAACCGGGCAAGTCACGGTCTGTGCACGTCGACGACGAGCTGCGGTGGCCTTCCTGGGACCCAAGCGGCGGCGGCCTCCCGCGTTCTACTTATCCTTGATGATGGCGGTGGCGGCGGGCGCGAACGCACAGGCCACCGACTTGTTGATCTCCGCGTCTTTCTCCATCGACCGGGCGTGGTACCGACAACATTGACGGTGGATGGCACGACGTCTGGCCTCGCCCATGGCAACCACGATGTCCGTTCCATTGTGCCCCCCGCGTGTCTGCCTGGAGCAATTCGTCACTCCTCCGCGAGCTGACTTAGAGCGGCAAGTTGCTGAACCACGCGCCAGCTTGGAGCAACAGTTTGCTCCGTCGGGCTAGGCAAGGGAGGTGGAGCAGCGAGTTCTTGGCTCGTATCTGGCGAGCTAGGCGAGGGAGTAGATGCATAGCATAGTGATGGGCGGTCATTGCACACTTTTTGTTTGTGGGTATTATATTAGATCTTTTACTTGTTTTTCTTGTTTCTTCCCTTCATTTACAGTGTTTTTATCTTGACGGCATTGTGGGACTTTGTTACAAAGGTCTGGCTTTTCACGATCCTTCTATGCTACTCCTAAGTATGCTAGTTGTGTGAGAAAAGTCATGCTTCAGACTCTTTGGGTTTTAGTTAAGAGAGATAAAAAATTGCGAAGAAAAGTGCTTGTACAAGGGATTCATGAGTTTAACGAAGTTTAGTACAGGGCCTAGATGTTTCAATAAGTCTCGTGTTTCATACACCCCAAAAAATTAAGCTAGCAACTAGAAGTAATCATATTTGATGGTTGCGTATGCAGCTAATGGTCCTAACAACCACTGTAAAATTGCAAAAACGATTAAAAGCGTCTAACTTGTTTTTGCAGGATAAGCATGTGATGTGATATAGTCTTCGTCATAGCAATGAGATTGTATAAGATACTATACATTGTAATTTATTATTTGCATGACCTCCATGACATGATACGACATGAAGGCAACAACAATATGATTGTCATTTATTTGACTTGTGAGGCAAACTTCATGCAATGCATTATTTTTGTTAGCTACAAAAATAGTTATAATTGCGAGAACATGAAGATCACGATCATGCATCGGTGGACCTCGATGCTACACGTACACGAATAAGGAATCAAAGGTGTTGAAGAAAGAAGATACGATGTCTAGGATTACATGAAGTGATAGGATGAGAAAGCGACGACATCCGTGAGGGAAAGGTAGAAGCTGACTTTGCGACGACGCCGGAAACCAAAGATATGGACTCCGAAATTTTAGAGAATTGACATGGAAGATGGCAGCAAAATGAAACACTACTTGTTTTCTTTGCAATGCTAAGGTTTTTTCTTGACACAACTTGGAGACTATCCTTTTCCTGTATCCTATATATCTAAGTTGTTAATCTTCATTATTTGTATTTAAAGGATTTCGCTAAATATCTGATGTTTGATTTTTAAGCATGGCAAATCAAACACTTGGGATGGCAAGTTATACTGTTGAGAGCACGACAATGTCATGCAGCAAATTCTGAGGATCTGGTTGTTTGCTGAAAGAAATTGCCATGCTCGCGACAACATATTTGACATACCGGACATTAGATTTGCCATGCTAAAAATAATTGATGTCAGTTTTTTTAGCATTCTCGTCATCTTAAAATGCACACACGTCACTTTGTTAAAGGCCCACCTCAACATGCATGCAAAACAATTTTCTATTATTAGTTGATCATAGTATTTCTATATATCTCGACACGAACACATCCCACCTCACCACACATGCCATATCATTAGATTTCCACCATCACACGGGTAGAAAAAATTTCCATTATATTATACTACCTATATTTTTAACACTATATTATACTATACTACCTATATTTGCCGCCCCTTCCCTACTATCCCACTACCCCCCCCCCCCCGCGCAAGCGATCGAGGGTCCCCAGCCCTAGCCGCTGGTCCTCCCTGCCTTCCCCTCCGTCACCGTCGGTGGTCGGTGCTGGGCAAAACTCATGTGTACGATGGCGGCGGAGGACGTACTGCCTCCCCTCTCGGGTTCTTGGGTGGCGCAGGACGCCCCATCTCGAGGGTGTGATCCCGATCTCGATCGTGGCAACGCCGATCTGGACCAAGGCGTCTTGATGGACAATGACGGCTTGGCGGCTAGCCGGCATCCCAGCGATGGCCTTGGCGGCAGGGCTGTCGCAGCCCTTCCCAATCAAGGGCAAAAGGGCCTTGGATCAGGGGCGGCGGCCCCCTGGGATGGCCTCCCTATCCGATGGCACGGCGGGGTGGGTGGGCTGTCGGAGATCAGACTGGGTGGTTGGCGATTCACCGACGGGTTGGTGCCGCGGCTTGTTGCCCCGGCGGCCAACGGCGCCGAGCTGCTCCTTTCTCCAACCCATGTTGCGTGCACTCCGTCTTATCGGACATGGTCGTGCTGCTAGCCGGTTACTGGGTTGGGACGAAGCGAGAGGTGGGGATCCGAATTGGGATAATTCCTAGGTCGACTCCTGCCGGCCACGACTGTGATGACACCCGAGGGTGCCATTTTTCTTCCTGGAGACGTCGTTCAGGCCCGCCCCACATTTTCCCACCTCACGGTCTCTCGGGTGAAAACCCTAGGGCGGCGACGACGCTCTTGGCGTCGTGTCCTTCTTGAAGGCGTCGCCATGAGAGCTATGTGGCGGTGGGCACCACTTGGGTACGTCGGCAGTTGCAGATGGCGTGCCCCTCTTCCTCCAGGTGGTAGTTGTTCGGGGAAAACCTTAGATCTGGATCTCCCGGATCGGATGATGACGGGACTTTGGTGTTGTTCTCCCTCCTGGGGGCATCGTCTTGGAGCTTCACTGGAGAGGCAAACAGGTGGAGCGGTGTTACATCGACCGCATTGAAGACGGTGGGTCTCGGCGGCGTGGAGCAATGGAGTCTCGGTGTTGGACGCGGTTTAATCGACGCGCTGTGGCTGGTGGCGCTATTTGTTGTCGTGGTGACGTCGACGGCAGATGGGGCTGGCATGATCTTTGCAATGATTTCTCCTGAAGACGGAATGCCGAAAGATGGCGGTGGCGAATCCTAGAGCGTGTGCAGGCGGTGCACGTTATGGGACGCCTAGACTGGAGTGTCTTAAGGCCACTGGATTAGATTGTGTGTGTTATGCGGACAGGGCACATCTGTATACTTATAGGTGTAGCGACTTTGTTCGCCTAGAAGGTGGCTTCGGATTGATCCTTGTATTCATTTTGTCAGGCTCTGGTGTATAATTAATAAAGATGGTTGTGTGCATCACGTGGATGCAGAGACCAGGGATAATCCTATTTTTCAAAATAAAAAATCCTATATAGAACACATGATTTTTAGCTGCATAATAATCTAATGCAATTTATAGCATGTATTTTCAGATTTAGTAATTTAAATATAAATGTCAAATATAACCATGTCTTATTAAAAAACTACTAATTTTCATAGCAACGTGCAGAATATCATCCAGTCTCTCGTAATTTCCATACCGAACATTCATCCGTACCCCGATCATCACAAATAGATAATCCTTCCATTCAAAAAATGAGATGTCTTGAATATTTTAATATAGACTATATACGGACTCAAATGAGTGAACAAACACACTAAAACAAACACACTAAAACGTGTGATTCAAAAAAAGTTAAAACATCTTGTACTTATTATGGACGAAGTGAGTAGCTTGGATGCAGAAAAATCCACGGGATATCAATGAAGCGAAGCGGGAGCGAAGAGAGTGAAGTTAACCTCGCTCACTCCGCAATCCCAGTTAGTTCCCGCGCAAAACCAGACCCCTTCTCGCCAGTCCCCAGCCGGCCCCACCGGCCAGAGCAGCCCGGGCCCACCCCAGCACCCCTCTCTTTCCCCTCGCTCTCCTCCTCCTTCCTCCCACCTCGCTCGCCTCGTCTCTTCTCCCCCTTCCCCTTCCTTCCACCCCACCCCCGCCTCCCCACCCCCCACCCCACCCGGACCGGACACTTTTGCGCCCGGCCCCCTCGCCTCCTCCGTAATCCCGCCCCGCCCGCGCATCCGACGGCCCCCGCGGCCGCCACGTCTCCGTCGTCTTCCTCGCCCCACCCACTATTTATCCGCCTCCCGTCCCGTCCCGTCCCCTCCGCCCCCATCCCCACAACCCCGCATCGCCGCGCTAGGGTTAGGGTTTCGCGCCCCCAGCTCCGCGCCGCCCCTGCTTTCCTCCGGTGAGATTCCTCCCCTTTCCGTTTGATTCGCGGGCGCGGCTCCGCTCCCGGTGGGGTGGGGCGGGGTGGATTGGTTGGATTCGGGGGCTAGGGTTTTGGCCGGCGCGCGTCTTTTTGCTGAGGGTTGGTTTGGTTGGCGCAGGTGGTGGTGTGACGCGATGGCGATCGTCAGGACCGGCGGCGCCAGGGTCCAGCGGCTGGAGTCCGGCGGGGAGGACGGCTCCACGGAGGACGAGGAGGAGCGGTCGCCCGCCACGGCCTCGGAGGGGTCCGAGGCGGAGGGGTTCTCGGCCCAGGAGGAGAATGGCGGCGGCCATGAGGAGCAGGAGGCAGAGGAGGCAGAGGAGGAGGAGGACGACTCCGGGATGGGGTCTGACGAGCTGGAGATCACGCAGCTCGGGGAGGCGGGCGCGGAGATGTGCCAGGTCGGGGACCAGAGCGTGGCCCTGCCCCTGGAGCTCTACGACCTCCCCGGCCTCGGCGGCGTGATCTCACTGGACGCCTGGAACGGCCTGCTCTCCGAGGACGACCGGCTCCGCCTCGCCGCCTTCCTGCCCGACCTGGACCAGGAGACATTCGCCCGCACGCTCGTCGAGCTCCTCAGGGGGGACAACTTCCACTTCGGGAGCCCCCTGGCCGCCCTGTTCGACCGCCTCAAGGGCGGTCTCTGCGACCCCAGGATCGTCCTGTACCGCCGCGGCAGCCGCTTTGCGGAGCGGCGCAAGCACTACTACCATCTGCAGAGGTACCACAATTCGATGGTGCTGGGCCTGTGGGACACCAAGGACTGCTGGAAGAGCTGCAACGGGTACAGCCTTGGTGAGAGGCTCAGAGCTATGGATGCAATGAAGGCACAGCGGAAGCAGAAGGAACTGGGTTTGGTTGCCCGGGCTGGCTCAGAGACTGACTCAGAGAGCAGGGAGTCTGCGGAGCAGTTCTTGACACGGTCGAAGCCAGATAAGATGGGTCTCAACAAGGCTGGGAAGTTAGGGAAGGAAAGGTCCAAGGGCGTTCTGCGGTTGGGTGTGTCAAAAGGCGTGGGTGAGGAGTACATTGGAGGGTCTGGTCGTGATGCTGCAGCGGCTCTCTCTAAGCTTTCTCGTCAAGATAATGCTTATGCGTATGATGCCGGAGTCGCGCATAGAGGGAAG
Source organism: Triticum aestivum (assembly GCF_018294505.1). Taxonomy (NCBI): domain Eukaryota; kingdom Viridiplantae; phylum Streptophyta; class Magnoliopsida; order Poales; family Poaceae; genus Triticum; species Triticum aestivum. The sequence continues at coordinate 39,351,405 of NC_057796.1, forward strand.
CTGCGCAGAAGCATAGATGGCCTTCATTCTGAGGACCTGGGATATGACAGGGATTTGCCCAGGATCCGGTCTCAGAGACCACTGATGAAGCCAGTGAAGAAGGAATTGGGCACGGGCTATGATATCAATCCTTATGGAAACAACTACCATGATAGCCAGACTGGTTCTTCTTACTACCATGGCAGGAATGCCATTGGTAGTCAGGGAGTTACCTTAGCAGCATCATTTGACCCTCCGTATTCTGAGAATGCAAGGAGTGCAAAATACTCGGAGAGAGATCGGATATACGGTGGAAAAGCTGCCCAGAATAAAGCTCCCAAAGTGGAAGCGAGGGATTGGCCAGCTGGTAGCCATGCTGATCTCTTAAGTGACTGGCAGAGAGGGCAGCCTGAAGGCGATTACAGGAGCAGGAAGCCTCAAGTTGGTCATGGTGTGAAGGTTAAGTCCTACAAAAGTATTGAGCAGCAGATAAATGGTGCACATTCTGGATCTGATGCTAGAGGCAGGATATCACAGGTTAAGATTAATGTTAAATCCAATAGTCAGCATGGTAGGATTGGCCAGAAGGACTCCAGGAGCAAAGCTGCCCATGTTCAGAGTGAGGAGACAGAATCTGATTCATCAGAACGGTTTGAAGATGGGGCAGATATGAATCTTGTTGAAGAACAGCCAAACCTTCAATATTCTGAACTTCATATACCAGCATATGGTGCCAAAAAGTCAAACAAACTTAGCAAATCAGTCAAAACAAATTATCCTGCCCCTACTGCAGATTTCGAACCCTACCAGACTCAGAGCAAGCGGTCACACAGAGGAAAGGTTGCAGAGCCTGATTATTTACGCGACGTGCATGTGGAGGTGGCGGAACAGATTAGTGAAGTGATGAGACCCCCAGCAGCAAGGAGTGAAAGAAAGCGCAAGGGAATTGCAAACCTGGACATGCATGGTTATGACAACTCTGAATTGCATGATAGCAACGAGAAAGCCAATGAATCACTGAGGTCACCAGAGAGTGATAGGCTGGCCAGTAGAGCAGGCTATGCAGTCCAAGATTCTAATGGCGACTTTGATGTTTCTGAAAGAGCGAACATGCCGCTGGCAAGTTGCAGCTCTGGCTCCAAAAGGCAAAAAGGAAGAGTTGAACTTACAAGCCTGGATGAGCATGGCGAGTATGCGCCATCTGGTCCAAAGGTGGTAGAAATCAGTGGCAGCTCGAAGAAGAAAAGTAAAAAGAAGCCAGATACTGTTACAGATGCAATTACTGTAGCAGAACCAGCTCCTGTCGTGCCAGAGGTTATTGTGGTGCCAGTAGAACCTGAGAAACCTAAGAAGAAGTATGTACCAATTACACCAACCATCCATACTGGCTTTTCTTTCTCCATCGTGCATCTTCTAACCGCTGTTAAGAAGGCTATGGTTGCTCCGGCTGAGGATACTCCAGTGGCAGCTACGGTCACTCCTGCTGAGGTTACTCCAGTGGCAGCTATGGTCACTCCTACTGAGGTTACTCCAGTGGCAGCGAAGCAGACTGATGGGGAGGAGAACAGAAAATGGTTCAATAGTGAGGAACCTGGCAAAACGCCTCAAGAGCCAAGTGCAGCAGAGCAAGCACAACCGGGCAATGAAGTTGGAGATACTAGTGCTGCTGAGCAGACCGCACAGAGCAATTCGCCGGCACTAACTGTTCAAGATCTTGTTAACCGGATTAAAACTAATCCTGGAGATCCCAACATACTTGAAACACAGGAGCCCCTGCAGGATTTAGTTCGAGGAGTGCTCAAGGTACTGTCATCTAGAACAGCTCCTCTAGGTGCAAAGGGCTGGAGAGCGCTAGTTGCCTATGACAAGTCGAACAAAAGCTGGTTCTGGGTTGGTCCACTGCCTTCTGCTACCTCATATAGTGATCCTAATGAAGAAACTTCTGCTGAGGCATGGGGTATACCACACAAGATGCTTGTGAAGTTGGTCGATGCATTTGCTAATTGGCTGAAAAGTGGTCAGGAAACCCTTAAGCAAATAGGATCCCTTCCACCACCTCCAGCACCAAATCCTGCAAACTTGGATTTGAAGGAAAGATTTAAGGACCTTAGGGCCCAGAAAAGTCTGAACACAATAAGCCCAAGCTCTGACGAAGCAAGGGCATATTTCCAGCGTGAGGAGTTTTTGAGATACTCAATTCCTGATAGAGCATTTTGCTATACTGCTGCTGATGGGGAGAAATCTATTGTTGCTCCTTTGCGAAGGGGAGGTGGAAAGCCCACATCAAAAGCTAGGGGACATCCCATGCTCTTGCCTGATCGCCCTCCGCATGTCACTATTCTCTGTCTTGTAAGAGATGCTGCTTCTAGGTTGCCTGGAAGAACTGGAACAAGAGCTGATGTTTGCACACTTCTCAAAGATTCACAGTACCTAAATCATGCAGAATCCAATAAAGAGGCTGCTGTTAATCAAGTTGTCAGTGGCGCTCTTGATCGCTTGCATTATGAGCGTGATCCTTGTGTGCTGTATGATAATGACAAAAAATTGTGGACCTATCTGCACAGGGGTAGAGAGGAGGAAGATTTTGAGGATGATGGCACATCATCTACGAAAAAGTGGAAGAGACCAAGGAAAGATTCAGATCCCGCAGACCCTGGTGCAGGAAACGATGATCCTGAGGATGATGGCACCCCTAACGCAAAAAAACAAAAGAAAGCTGATGCAGACCCTACAGCGTCAGGAGAAGACAAGGATGGCGTTCAGGATCCATCTAACAGCGGGCTGGAAGGTGACCTTGAGCTTGATGTTGTTCCATCATCAACAAATGACAAAGAAACCAGCAAGCTTGTTCCTACTGATGCAAGGCCAGATATTGGTAGCTTGAGACCTTCAGTAGATGCAGCAGCAAGGGGGACAGCTGATGCAAGGCCAGATATTGGTAGCTTGAGACCTTCAGTAGATGCAGCAGCAAGGGGGACAGCTGATGCAAGGCCAGATATTGGTAGCTCCAGACCTTCAGTAGATGCAGCAGCAGCAAGGGGGACAGCTGATGGGAATTCATCAAGAGCCCCAGAAAAGAAGCACAATATGGCACTCCCCGTGCAATTCACCAGCAGGGAGTTTAATAAAGGTGCAGACAGAGAGGGGTCAAAAGAATTCATGGATGCAACCCCGTCATGAATAATGCTTAGCAGGACATATATTGGAGCACCAGATTAGGTAATTGCTGCAGAAACTTAAAGTTTTCTGAATTTATTCTACTTTTACCAGGCATTCTTTTCATTGTTATAGTGTTACTTCATCCTTCTCTTTATCCTATAGTAACATATAAACTGGAAACTGCTAGGTGGTCATCTGTTGTATGAAACCTGTTGATCTATATATAAGTTTGAGCTTGCCTTTATACCAAAACTGTGTAACTGCAAGTTGTAATATACTGCTTCAGCCCTAAATATATCTGCGACTCACTTTCTGTGTCTTAGTCGTAATTCTCTTGTCTATTTCTTACTTCTCACAATGATCATCAGCTAGTAGCTTTCCTTAGGAAAAGATGTACAGTAGGATGACCTGTAGATCTGTTTGTTCAGGCTGATTAAGACAGTTCTCGGCTTGAATCTGTCTGTTCAAGCTGTGACCTAGGAGTAGTTTGCAGTTATCTGCCTTTGCCAAAGGTCTTATATCTCTAGTTCACCGGGGTAGGAGGGGTTGTTTAGAACAGCTTCAGGAATCCCTTATCATGCAATCTTTATATGCCTCAGGCATAGCGCATTTTACTTCTATCCTAATTATGTTGAGAAAAATAAAATAGCAGGTGAAAACTAGATATTGTGTACAGTAATTGTTAGCGTGGCAAGTGATTTGAACAGATGTTCTTTTTTGTTTTTGTTAATTTTTAGTTCACCGACTGATTGTAACAATTATCCTAATTATGTCGTGCATTCCCAAATATAATTTTTAGTCCAATTCCCCCCGTTCATTCATCCATAATCCCCATATACTGAGGATCTCTTGTTTTTGCTTTGCAGGGTATGAAGCGGCAGCCGCCTTTATCAGTCAGGCCTTCCCCTCAACAGAATATTTTGTAGCAGAAATAGTTTTTTGGTTCTGCCCTTGTGCTTGTACATTCTTGTCAAGAAGCAGCGGCTTTCATAGTTTTCTTTTTGTCCTCCTAGTGGCTTTGTGCAGTTGTGGTGCAGTTCTCATCTAAAGTTGTTAGATCACCAATATATGTTTATGTAACTACAGTACGTTTCACTCATATTTGGATACCAGCCAGCAAATTCCAGTGCCAGTGACACTTGACCTACCGACAGTTGAGGCTTGTTTGCAACAGAGATTTAGTCATCAGGTTATTATTGTTATTATTATTTTCAACAGAGATTTCTTCATCTTTCAACAGATATTTAGCCATACATTATTACAATAGAGATTTTGTCATCAGACATGGACTTTCTGCTCAGGTGAATAGAAAATCTGAAAAAATAATTTTAAAAACTGTTTTTTTGGAACACATGTCCAAATGTTCTACTCCTGTGCAAAATTTCTTGCAGAAATAACATTCCATGTGCTCATTTCTTAAGCATTTTAGGGTGCCTGTTTTTCTTTTTTTACCCAAAGCATCATGAATGTGATCTCTTCATGAAAAATTATACGTAGGGAGAACACTCAAGAATGTTTGTCTTCACCCAGGTACATTTGCACCTGGGAGCAGAATTGCACTTTCGTCATCAAGACGTCATGTTTTTCTTATTTTTCATGGAAGAAAGTCATCTAGTGCATTAAGCATAATACTCAGCTCAACGAGTCTTTCATCGGTGCTCAAAAATATTATTCTTTCACTGTGTTGCCTATGTAAATACATATATATTACATTAGATCCACTGATGCAGTAGTAAGTACATACTCTTCACTAGTGACCAGCCTAAGAACAGCAAACCCCTCAACCAACAATAGCAATTAATCAAATGGATGGCACTATCAACAGCAAACCAACTGGGTAAATGGTAAAACTAAACAAATGGCTCCTTTGTACATGATCTGGACGAATCTAATTTCTTGCTATAAGGGGGACCCTCGCATCCCTGACCGACGACGGCGACGTGGACTCCTCTTGCGCCTCCGGGAGGTGTTTCGTGTCTCCGTTCGCCTGCTTCCATCCAGCCCTCGACTCGCGGAACGACCTGAGGAGCTCGTCGTAGTCCGGGGTCCGCAGCTCCTCGATCGACTCGGCGCTTGGAAGGTCGATTTCCCGCCTCCTTGGTGTTGAACACGACGGTTCATCCACCTGTCACATTTAAGGAGAAGGATTCAATGCAGGTTTGGTCAGTCGCTGTCAGGGATGATAAAGAGCAAATCTTCCCACCAATCACTTTTCATGACTGCTCACCAGGTATTCTTCCTCTAGGCATTTCCCCGCATTTCCGGTTATCTCCACGACCTTGTGGTAATGCGCACCCTTCAACTCCGTCATTTCTCCGTGGCACGGGGTGAGAACGGAGACGATGTTTGCGCACGCCTCATGGTCAACCTTCAACGAGCCTGAAATAACATGAGTTGTCATCAAAATGAGGAAAAATCACACTATGCCCTGTGTTTTAGTAACTCGAAGCATTAAGAACTTACTGTCAATGGAAGAAAGAAGGGCCTTGTTTGCTACATCTATATCTTCGAGAGTAGTCGATACTGCGGCAGACAATTTGGAACGCAGCAATTGGTTGGCTTCTCTCCCCGTCCTGGTAAAAGTGCACAAACCATGATTGCTATTCACAATTGCTAGTTTAAGATGAAAGAAACTTTAAAATCTTCCAGATCGGTTCTGTGCTAATACCTGACTATGCTATCTACTGATTCAACATTTCCTTTGCCAAGGCTGAAGAGAGAATCCTCAGCATTCTTCCATTGTTGTGCACCCATGCCCGTCTTAGTTTTGCTGCAGTTTTCGAGAAAACGTTAAGCACTGAAATCTCCATATTTCATAGGAGAAAGCATCACATCAAGTAGCCATACTGACCATTCCACAAGAACTTCTGCCAAGCAAGACCGTCCACTGTCGACTGCAGTGGTATCTTCAATGTAATTATTCTCCGTTTCTTCCATGTAAAAGCCCCACTTTTCCCGTACGGATGAGGTGAAGTCCTGTGCTGTTGAAATTTCTTTCTGCAGCTGACCTGTCCTGTTTACAGCGCTCTCTCGAAGGCCACCTACAGCCGTTTGGACCTGCAATATGTGCTTATGATTAACAATATGTAGCAGTTGTGTAATAGTTCAACTCTTCAATCAATCATCAGCAGCACGTAACTTCTTTTTTTTTGGTATCACATCATATCCTAAAATATGAACTGCAGAAGATATGGATAACACTTACCAGCTTCTTCTTTCTTGCATTGGAAATTGCAAGCATCTCTGCCACCTTTTCTATAAGTTGCTTTTCTTCATTAGCTGCACACTCCTGTCAAAAATGATAAAATCACATTATGTTAAGAAGTTATATTAATTTATTAACTGCATACTGGATGTAATAATTATCATTAGGAATAACCTCAAATTTCTTCTCAAGATCAATAAGTTGTTGATCTTGCACACCTTGTGTTTCTTCCAAAATACTAGTAAGTTTAGATGCATGAACATCCAGTGAATGGAAGAAACCAACAGTAATGTTTGAGATGGACCGTGACGCTTCCACGGCTCTTAGGTGTCCCTGCACGCATTAACAGAAATGTTGGAACAGAATGGCTTAAGCAAATATCAAATGTTCTAGTGCCTCAAAATATTACAGACCTCCCGCTGCTTGTTTGCGAAGTGGGCTAGTCGCTCTTCTTGTTTCGAAAGGCTACACTGAAGCTCATTTAACAAGTTGTCTGCTCCCAAAGCAATTACTCCGAAACACTATAAAATACAGGAAGATCAATCAGAAATATTCATATAGTCACTGCAACCACAAGTTGGCCAAAAGAAACAAAGCTTACTTTCTCAAGATCTGATGTGTGTGACTGTACTTGTGAGTTCAATTTCTCAAATGTTGTCTGAGAATTCATGTCAATTTCGCCTGCTAAATTATCCAGCGCTGTAATTCCTGAACCATGCAGGGCTTTCAGGTTTTGTATGCTCTCCTTTAGCCCTTGTGCAGCCTAAAAATGGGTAGCTCAAGCATGTCATACTCCACCTTACATAGCAGTAACACAAGATAAACTTTTAAGTACAATATTGAGGGGAAACTTAATTGCCTCATCTTTTGAAGATACAAAGGATTGCATATCATCTTCCATTTCTTTGAGGTGATCCTCCTGCTGCATCACTGAAGTGGAGACGGTTTTATGCAAGGCATCAAGCTCCTGGGTCAGTTGAGATCTAAATCTCTGCACGAGTGACCTGTTTCCATCTTCTATTTTGTCTTTACGCTCTGCCAGTATTCACGAACAATGACCATTGAAGTGAAACCGGTCCATCACAAAGTAGAGGTGATCGAGTTGAGATGCCAAACCTATTTTGGAGAATAGACCAGAAACATCTGCTGCTGCATTTTCTAATTCTGCGCGGAGATTATAGGCACAATCTACCAGTGATTTTTCTGTAGCAAAAATACCAGCAAGTTTCATTGAATGTCGGTTAACACAGTAAGTATGCACTCAATTGGCTAACTGAAATCAAGTATGGATGAGCACATAAACTTTTGATTCTATGTCAAGAGAATTGACAACAATTGATGATTCATTTGCCAGTAACTATAAGAAGTAAATGAGCAAACCATGCTAAGCAAAGAGACTTGCAGTAATGAATTAGTTCTTGTTTTTGCAGGTAATAATTAGTTAGTTCAACAAACCTGAGTTCTGAAGATTAAATATTACAAATTCCTTTTCTTTGATAGTAGACTTTGCTTCACTGTATTTTTCTTCTAAATCATGCAGAGCATGCCTAGTGTCCTCCAGATCTTTCTGCAGACAAAAGACAGATGGAATGACAATTATATAATGTATTTGCCCAAAGATTGCAAAACCATGAGCTGGACACTTTTAAGATACCTGAGTTTTCTCGAGTTTTTCGCCCAACTCTGCACTCAAAAGCATTTGAGCATCATAAAGTTCTTTTAGTTCCACCAATTGCTGCCCATAGATTGTGTAGAGAATTTAAAATCAAATCATCATTCAAATAAATGGTTTGCTGTGACATGCTTAGAGACAACTAACCTTATCCCTAGCCTCTAGATCAACTCCCAGTTTTTCAATTTTTTCTGTCATGGCCTGAGTGAAAAAGTTAGGTTTGAAAAGTTGAGATGATGAATAAAGATATATTCGGTTTATCTGAACAAATCTAACAAGGGTTTAATTGGAAAATTAAGATAAACCTTTTTCTCAGCTTCCTCTTGGAGGTAGCGCTCTCTTGGAATGTATATACCATTCTTCTCTCTTGCCGCAAACACTTCTGAAAAACAGATAGGAGACTAGGTGAGTAGAAAATGCATGACATTTAACATTTCAGTATAGCAAAAAAGTGCACGCAGATAAACCTTGTTTAAGGCGGTCAATTTCAGAGTAAAGGTCCTTGATGACAGCAGATTTCATCATCTTTTGGTTCACCTGGACTCGATGGTAATAAGAGTAAGTTAGGCGATACAAAACACATCGTCAACGTTTCTACCATCTGAAATAATGAAACATCAATATTTACGGATTATCCAAACAAAAAAAACAAGATAGTAACCTCGGGTTTGTTCCTGATATTTTTTGCACGATGTGCATAATCAAGTGTGCTCAACGTCTCTTCCAAGCAATATACCGAAGGTGATATTGTAGCAATAATGCAAGTCTTTGTTTTGCCTCCCAATGAATCTCGCAATAATCTTGTCAGCTTGCTATCTCTGAAACAAATAGGTAGAGCAATGTTAAGCCCTCTTTAGCAATGCTTCGCTACAACAGGTGGAGTCAGGAGAATGCCCTTAGAGCTACCTATATGGGACATGTCCAGAGTGCTCAACTAGAGCATTAATAACACGGCCAAGTGTGAGCAAACTCTTGTTGATCTCCCCAGCCTCTCTCGCTCTGCCCTGCAGTCCAATTGAATATCAAATGTACTTCATGGCATTTGAAAAATCAGGTACATGGGAAGAAGAAAATACAGAATAGGACATTTGGAGTTCACTCACATCTCTAGCACCCGAGCGTGATATATTTTCTGAACCAGCTAGATCGACGAGATTAAGCTTCCCAATTTTGATCATCTCCTCGCTCTCATGAGTCAATTCCTTGATGTGAATTGTGATTGAGAATATGGAGTGTGACCTGCTGCTTTGCTTGTTCAGCAATGTCTCTGCGGTGCGCCTCTTTGCAGAGCCCTTGTCAAGAATCTTGTAGATTTCGCCAGCAGAGTACACAACCTCCTCTTCAAGCCCTCTAACAAAAACACCACCCTTGCCGTCCTCCATAAGGGCAATGGGCTTTTTATTCTTGTCCTCGGGGACAGGTAACACAGGGAACCTTGGCTCATCAGGAGCCAACAAATCAGTGATCTCTTCATTGTAAAGCTCAAGAAAGGTGACTTTCATGCTGTACTCCGCGCACTGGGCCTCGAGGATGTCGAAAATTTGTCTGACAGACCTCGGGATAACTCCAGCGTCAGTTGGGAGTTCGCCACTCTGGTTGTTAGAGGAACCAGCCAATGGTAAGGAACATGCATACCAAAGGTACATTTTTAATTGACTTCAAGTGCAAAATGTTCAACAATTTACCTTGGCCTTTCTGGTTCCACCTCCTTCCATTGTATAGGTTTTGCCGGTACCGGTTTGCCCATAGGCAAAAATTGTGCAATTATAGCCCTCAAGGACCTCATGTACTATCGGTGAGATGGATTGTTCAAACAAGTCCTTCTGCTTTGATGACGGCCCAAAGACCTGCTCGGAACCAATCATTAGACTAAATATGAGTCAAAACTTGTAGTTGCATACATGAAGTCAACAACAACAATCATCAACAAATGCAAAGTGCAGAACAGGTGACAGGACAGAGGTTGTCACCAGTGAGTGAGGCAATAGCTTATGCTTAAGTGACCGTGGAAGATGATGTAATACCTTGTCGAAGGCGAAAGTCCGGTCAATCTGCTTATTGGCGATGACCTGCGTGGCGGCGACCTCCCGGCGGCGCTCGTTGCACGATATCACCACCGGAGTATTCCCCTTTGTCTCGTCATCACTCAGTGGCCTGAATGCACCAAATTGTAGACAGTGAGTGAGCACAAAAAACAGCATGACACTGAACTTCTGAAGCAGAACTGCTGAGCTCTCCTCACTCACCTGCATCTAAGGATGACCTGCACATTGACTCCCTTCTCCTTATCGCCTTTCGGGGTGGCGTTGCCGCCGGCGCCCGCGCCGCCGTTGGCGTCCCCCGACCTCGTCAAGTCCTTCCCGGACTTCTCCGTCGACCTCGGCGACGGCGATGGAGTGCCACCCCTCTTCTCCATCCCCAATTCCACTCAGCAATCCAATCTCTAGCCCCTATCAAGAGAACCCAATTCTGCAGTCAAGCGCCAAACCGTTTAAATGCAGTAGAATGGTGAACTGTAAAACATAAAAATCCAGCTACTGGCTGATCAGGAACCAGAGTGAAAAAACAAAAGATTACTGAATGTGACAGCGGGTGTCAAACAAATTTGGCCAGATCGGAGGAGCCAAAACTGCCGGCCACTAGGAGCCCAAATGCAGTAATAATGCAGAAAGAGACAACGGGAGCCGAGACAAAGTCGCCGCGGATGCAAATCTCGGATGTATCGCGATGGGATATTCACCGGAGCAAATCGAGGCAGGATTGGCTGCTGTTTGGCAAATCAGACCAAAGGGAGATCTTTTCTAATGCCACGAAAGGAAACCGAACCGGAGCATGCTTCTTAAATCGCTGATGAAATGGAAGACAGAAAGAGAAACAATTCGTCACATTTTATCAGCTGCCAAAAACACAGATCTTTGTGGCACAGAAATCACGAACTGATAACCGAACGGAAGGAAAATCCAAGAACTTGGGCAAGCGGCAGAGAGCCCAGGGAACCATCGCAATCAGATCTTCCTCGCGGGGAACAGAACAGAACAGGGGCACCGGAACCAAATCAAGATCAAGAAGCAAAGCCAGAAACACAAATCGATCGAGGAAGACGAACGCTCACGCTGACGCACGGACGGGGCTCGAGCCGAAGCGATCCAATCCGAGCGGCTGGAGACAAGTGTGGTGGTAGTCGTAGAGCAGTAGGTAGGTAGGTGGCCAGGGGGGTGGGCAGTGGCAGCAGAGGCAATGGCAGCGGGCAGGGCCGAGATCCAGGGGGCAGCAAGCAGGGTCAGGAGGAGTCCTGCAGAGCGGTGGCTTGGAGAAGAGCTCGTGGTCTCTATCAATGGCAACCTCCCCCCGCTTCTTCTATCTGTCCCACCCCAGCCTTTGCCTTTCCTTTCCCTCTTTTTTTGCCTTTGGGTTGGAGACAGACCATGCATCAGATGATACCGACGCACTCGAGCTTTCCTGCCATGGCCATCTTGATGACAGTAATAATCCGCGTTAATGTTAAAAATTCCCGGACGGTAACGCCAGTTTTACTGTGCCGTTGCTCCCAGAAGCTTTTTTTTTTTTGCTTTTATTTTAATTTTATTGAGTTACAGTTACTTTTGCCTCCAGTGACCACTGTAAAATGTGTATATTTGGATCAAAATATTTATTTTCAGGAATGGGTGGTAATTTAAATATAGCCAGTTTATATCGACCGCTTTGTCATTTGTGGAATGCATTTCTTTTTGGTAGGTGTTGGTGGGATTTGATTGCTACGTTTAGTACCTTTAAGATATATCCAAATGTACAACGCACACTCCCACAGACCTTCTGTGGTTTTTAATTCATCAGTAGAGTAGATAGATTATGGACCAACTCCCAGTGGCCAGTGGGTGCTGCAAGCTTCTTGTTGACCTCAACCTCACTTTTGAGTTTTGACCGACTTGGTGTGTGTTTGACTAGTCAAGGTGAAGCCATTACAACTGGACACTGGTAACGTTTTTGGGAGTATGTACATAAGTGAATTGCTTCAGTTATTTCTTCTGATGTTTTCAAGCGTTTAAAAAAAAAATCTTATAAACACCTCTTTTTCTAGGTTTTTTTTTGGAAAAACTCCGGATCTATTCATATTCAATCATGGTAATACAACAAACAAATCCGTAAACCACCTAGCAATGACTACAAGCACTGAAGCGAGCCGAAGGCGTGTCGCTGTCATTGCCCCTCCCTCACCGAAGGGAACTGGATCCTCTAACATACACAAGGGATGTTAGAGAAGCTACAGTACCCTAACTTTCCTTCTGTTAATCCATAAAATTAAGGCTAAAATAACTAAAATTAATTTTTAAATTATATGCACATTCATAATAATTACATACAAACAAGTTGATGGTGAGATAAAATTAATTTTGGATTTTTTATATCTACAGTAATTACCAAAAGTAAATAACCTGCTAATTGTCCCTAACATCCCTTCTTCATTTTACACTAGACGAGCATTGTAGCACGGTCACTTCACTTCTCTAAGTTAGAGGATCCGACTCCTCGCTGGAGCCGGGCAAAACATGTTGCGGTAGACAGTTGGGAAGTCGTCGTGCTAAGAGCAACTCTAGCAGACCCCGCATCCCGCCCCGGCCCGCAAAATAACCGCCAAAATGCGGGTCGGGGCGGGAAAACATGCCCGATCAGACCCCGCATCCCGCCTCGGCCCGTAAATATTTTTGCGGGGCGCGGCAAATCTTCTCCCTCAACATCTATCTTCACGGGCTGGGATGCCAACCCGAGCTCAACCCCTATCCGCAGCGAGATTTGGCGGGAGGGACATTTCCGCACGCCCTTTCCCGCTCCCCCCCCCTCCGCCAGCATTGCCCCGCCTCCGCACGCTCCGGTGCTTCCTTCCCGGCCATCCCTCGCCGCCATGGACGATCCCATGCCGCCCCCGTCACCGTCGAGGTCGCGCACGCTCCTTCCCCACGGGCGGATCTCGTCGCCGGCCATGTTGGCCCCGCCGCCGTCGCCCAAGCAAACGCCGCGCCTGCCCGCAAGCGGCAGGGCAACGTGGTCGTGCAGGGCGGGAATCCGGCTGCCCCCGCCGCGATGGCCCGCGCTTCGGGCACCAACGCGGCAGCGCGATCCCGGCCGGCGGCGGAGAAGGTCGGCAAGGTCGCGGGCGTAAAGCGGAGGAATATTTCGGCTACAAAGAAGTGACCTTCTTCATCGTCTCACTCCATCCCACCGCAAGGAGGTGCTCCGGCGATGCCGTTCGACGGTGCCGCTCCCCCCACAAGCGAGGCGTTCGACGAAATGGCCGGAAGGTATGCGTCTTCGGCCATGGCGATTTCCTTTCATTTTTCGCCATTATCCTCGATAGATCGTGACTTGTTATTGTTCGCTATAGCGGTGGTTCAAACAATGCAACAACCGAGTTCGTGAACTTGTTGGACACGAACGCGGTTGACATTGATCAAGCCCCGTTCGCCGCATTCGACTACAATGAAACGGAGGCCGGCGTGGATGATCATGGTTGTGAGGATGAATTGGAGGAGATCGAAGCCGAAGCGTATGAGCAATCGCAAACAAAAACTGGGAAAAGCATAAGATCGAAGAACTACACGATCTTGGAAGATCATGCTTTGATCAAAGCATGGAGTGCGGTGTCTCTTGATGCATGCACGGGAACTTCTCAAACCGCCAAGAGATATTGGCAAAGGATCGAAGATCCGCATTATGGCAAAGCATCCCAATAAGACTCCATGCACATTTCGGTCGCTTCAAGGGCGTTGGGAGAATATCAAACCAATATGCAGCCATTGGGCAGCTTGCTTGGAGCAAGTACACAATGCACCTCCAAGTGGCACCATGGAGTCCGACTACGTGAGTTTGTTTTGCCTTTGTTCAAGTTGTGCATCATCATAATTGCATCATGGAAAATGATTGCATCACTTTGTTCACATTTTGTAGGACAAGATTGCCCAACATAGATACATGGACATGAAAGCTTCGGAAGGCAAATTCTTCAAACTAGAGCATTGTTGGGAGTTGCTCCAAAATTGCGAGAAGTGGAAGTTGATCGACAAAGAGTCCCCACCAAAGAGAGGCTCACTTACAAACATGGATGAAGATGGCCCAAGAAATTTGCACAAGCCCGATGGCGACAAGAAGACCAAGGAGAAGATGAAGAGAGAGCAAGAAGCATCGAGCTTGAAGGAGAAGATTGATGCCATGGTGTAATCAAACGAGTCGATGTTGTTGAAGTCGTTGGAGATCAAGAAAGATTTGGCCGAGAAGAAGGCAAAGGAGAAGCAAGAAAAGTGGCAATTGCTCAAAGAAGAGGGGTTGCGCAAAGCTGCCATTGAGGAGAGAAGAGCACGCGCTGCAGAAAACAAAGCCATGTCCAAGCTGCTCGCCGAAGAGAACAAGGTCATGTCAATGAACCGCAATGACATGGACGATCTCACCAAAACATGGCATGATATGGCAAGGAGAGAAATCTTGAAGAGGGGAATGTTGGCGTCGGCCGGTGCGTGCTACAGTTCCGGAGATGTTTTCTCCGCTCCATATGGTGGCAATGTTGATGATTTCGGTGCGGGAGTTGGAACAAGCGCAGGAGGTGGATTCGGTGGTGGTGATGAACTTCAAGATGGACTTGATGGCGCGGAGTAGAGATCGACCAAGATGATGCCGGACATGGGCGCAAACTTTTGCATGGCCCTCTTTTTGCGTTGGTCGTAATGAACTTGGCTTTTATTTGCGCGTAAAACTGTGTTATGTCATTTGAATTTGAACTTGTTTGTGAAACCCTATGTCAAATGCGAGATTTGCAGTTTTTCTGTTTGCGGGTCGTCGCGGTGGTGCACGAGCAGAACCCGCAGAAGCCGACCCATAAAAAAGCATATTCCGCGAATATACTTTTATGCGGGTCTGTTTGAGGGGTCTACATCTGTGGCTGTCCGCGCCGGCCTACAAAAGCGGTTTTGCGTGAACTGCAAACGCGTTTTGCGGGCCGGCGGGATGTGGGGTCTGCTAGAGTTGCTCTAAGGCCTCATAAGATCAATGCACCAAAACAGCAACCGCTGCCCCATGAAGAGTAGCATAAATCAGAAGGATCCAACCCGAAGACAAACGACGACTAGATCCGAATAAATCCACCGGAGACACACCTCCACACACCCACCGATAATGCTAGGCGCACCACCGGAACGGGGACTAGGCGGGGAGACCTTTATTCCATCTTCAGGAGCTGCCGTCGTCTCGCCTTCCTGAGCATAACACAAACCCTAACAAAACTTGAAGAAAAAACTAAAAATGGAGCCCTCCCACCGGCAAGGACCGTGATCCACTCCGCCCCCATGGCCCTAAGGCCAGTAGAGACGAGGCCGACCAGCAGCGGCGCCGGCGGGAGGCGGAGGAACCCTAGCTTTTTGGGAGGCACCAACTACAGCTTGCGTATAGGTTCAATAAAAAGCAAGAACCTTTTTCTGGTTGCATGTCATATTTTCACTAGCTAATATATTTAACCATGCATATTATTATTAAATATACTTCTTGTGAATTATTATTAAATATTAATAATATGGGATAAATGCCTTTACATACCCCCACGTGAATCGTTTTTCTATGAGGCGAAGACCTAGGCGGCTCGTCACGGGTTTCCTCAGCCTCTCACCGGCCACCGCTGGTCCGCCTCGTCTCCTATGGTCCTAGGACCATGGAGATGCGGTGGATCTCGACCCTTGCCGGTGAGAGGGCTATGTTATTACGTGTTTTTTAGCCCTGTTATGGTTTGTGCCATGCTCAGGAAGATGATACGGCGGCGGCTTTCTAAAGATGGAATAAGGTTCTTCCCGCCTAGGCCCCGTCCCGGTGGTGCTTCTAGCGTCGTCGGAGGGCGTGAGGAGGTGTGTTTGCAGCAGATCTCGTGGGATCTGATTGGCGTTTGTCGAAGGTGGATCCGGTCTTTGTTCGTCCGTGTCCGTGTGTCTGTAGGTTGGATCTTTCCGAGCTACACTTCTCTTCATCGGCGGCCGTGGTTGTTCTGGTGCGCTGGTCCTATGGGGTCTTAGCACGACAACTTCCCGACTGTCTACTACAACAAGATTTGTCCGGCTCTAATGAGAGAGGGACGGTGATGGCGGCGTGCCTTCGGCTCGCTCCAGTGCTTGTAGTCGTCGCTAGGTGGCCTACGGACCTGGTTGTAATTTTTACTTCTGATGTTCTTTGTACTACCATGACACTTGATGAATAGATCGAAACTTTTCTCGCAAAAATAAATAAATAATAATATGTGATAAATAAAAACTAGCACTCCAAATAATAGTAAGTATGATATAGTATCTGCTAAATGTTAGGAAAGAAACCATTTATATAAAAAAGTTCATGTACCATGAAAATAGTCTATTTGTTAAAGAGATGAATTTTGCTAGGTTTCTCCTGCTTAGCTCTATAGTTGGTGAACAGATTTGAAATACAAATCCGAAAAAAAAGAGTCTCAAATACAAGCAACAACAAAAGAGGGTTACACTCCAACGATTTTTTTTTGGGTTTTCTTCATAGGAATGGCCAAGTTTTGATGTTGCCTCGTTAAACTTATCACAAGCTTCCTCTTTTACCCGGGTTTGGGACAGGCTGTGTTGAGACATCATATGCGTAGTTAGGTATGAAATACAAGCACAATGGGGAAAAAATTTAAAAAAGTATAGATGCACTTATATCGATAATTTTATGTGGTAAAATGTTTACAAACAGGAACAAGATGGTTGAGGTATCCATGTCAAGTGAAGAGCGCCCATGTAACATATTATTGTATCAACATATAGTAATTAAAGTAGAGGGCCATACTTAATTGAAAATGAACCCCCCCACAAAAAAATATTTTTAGTCTTTGCTAAGTATATAAGGTAGGTTGCTTTCCCTTTAAATCCCTGCAAGTGTTCCCTAAAAAGGAAAAAAATCTTGCAAGTGTTGATGACATCAAATTATCTAATTAAAAAGCTAACAATTTTTTATTCACAAAATGGGAGCTTTCACAAACAAAACCATCTAACATCCAACAAGTCATGTTCCAACTCACAAGTCATGACCAAAATAAAAAGCGAAGAAGAGCTAAGTTGAAGGACATAGACGTCCTTCCACAACACATGGACTGTGTAATGAGCGACAAAAGAAAAATAGACTTGACCAAACATTAGAAAGGAATAAAATGCTTGATATTGTCTTTAAATGTTTTATTAAATATACATATCTGGCTGTTTGCATCAACTAATGCAGCGATCGATTTTTATACTGAATATCCTCCTTTTCGGGGAAAAAGAAAAGAAAAGAGACAAAAGGAGTAAGTGCCCATCGATACGATAATACCGAATATCTGATTCTCTTCCATGTCAACCTTCTTTTCATAAAAGAGTAATCTCACCTCGAGGGGCCAAATATCCCCGGATATAAAATCTCTGCGCCAAAGAGTATGCAAAATACAAGAGTACACTTGTAGTTTGCCAAATATGTTTCTCACACTTCTCTCTCAGCTTAACCTTCTTGATCAAACTTATTCGTGCATGTTGAATAATATGATTAGTTAGAAAATAAGAGATAGGCTAGGATTTGTTCTGCCTTATCTTATACTTCAAGTTGATCATGTACTCATATATATGCCCATGAGGCTCAAGCAATAAACAATCAATTCCATCAACCTCGGCCTTTATGACCACCGCCGGGGGCCGCGTCACACATACCTAGGGTTCATCTGCCGGTCGTATTGACCAGTTGCCCTAGAGAGTCTTTTTCCTAAAAAAATGATCCGTGTTTCTCTCTCTCGCCGGTTGTTTTGATCGGCGTTTACTTTTCCGTTCTTCAATCTTAGATCGGTTTGCGTCGCCTCCCGCTGCCGTCGACACCCGCGTGCCTCTACTACGACACTGGCACGACCACCTGGTCTCCTCCCCGACCCGTCTGCCGGCCCTGTTCGTGTCATTGGGTCGTTGTCCGTGCGTCTGCCTGCCCGTCGCTCTGCGCCGACTGTCGTCGCCCTCATCTGATCAGGATCCTGCATCACCTCACCTTCATCCTGCTCGGCTGCATCTGTCCGCCGGCCCTGGCGCCGCGTCGCACGTGATGCGTGGACCGACTACATTGTGATGCGCAGCTTGCACCCCTCTTGGGCGTGGGCCGCGTGCACGCGCCGTCTGTTCGCGCGTCCTTCATGCGTGGCCTCGGTGGCTCGGCCACCTCATCACTGACCGGCGACCCCGACCTTGCGAGCGGCCAGATTGGTCACCTAGTCGCTTCTCCGCTCCATCCACGCCGCGCGACCGACCTAACTAGTTGCTTGCGCGTGCCTCCACGGGTCGTGTGAAGATCGTCCCCAAGTTCAGCACGCCCCCTCCATCGATCGAGCAACGGGCTCACTACTAGGGAAAACCCTAGTAGTAGCACGGATTTTGATGCTATCAGCAGCGCGGGTAGCCGCGCTACTACTACGACACTACAACTAACAGCTAGTAGGAGCGCGGTCTAGACCCGCGCTGCTACTATTGACTATATCAATAGCGCTTTTCTGGAACGCGCTACTATTAAGTAGCTGTAGCGCTTTTCTATCTCCGCGCTACTGCTGTATCTTTCATTATTTTTCATATCCTAATCCGTTCCAATAAACTGCAGTTTCACATATAATAAACAGCAGTTTCACATATAATAAACAGCAGTTTCACATATACCAGATAACAATATCATTAACCATAATATCATATAGTCATACAGTAGTTATACAATATCATAAAACATTATAGGAACTCATACATAGTCAACATGCATCCTCACATGAATATAGCATATATGATAAGCAGTACTCTAGGTAGTCTTACAGCCACACATATATAGCAGTTCTACTAGATATATATAGTCATACAACCACACACACATATATAGTTCAAGATGATATCGACGACGATCATCATCCTCAAGCCTGGGCGGTGGGTTTTCCTGATAGTAATTAGGATGGCCTGTCCAACATAAAGATTCTTGCCAACGAGGAATCTCTTCCACCCAACCGAGCTTAAGTGTGTGCGACCGTCCGTGTCCATGCCGTAAGTACAGGTGGTGACGGAGCCCCTTGCGGTAAGGCGTATTCCAGCTGAGCCTTCTTCATCAGGCTCGATACCACAACTCACAGATAGGCTCTTTGGCAATTTCTGAATAAGAAAAACATATCAATTAATAAGTAGCCTCGCACATACTCTTGCAAATATATTTCTACTAAGTATAGATTTCTACACTATCAAAAGACACGGATATTTTGCATTTCTAAGTATAACAATAAAGCATATATATATCATCAAATTACTACAGTTAGTATAACATACCATATCATGCCGATCAACCATGGTACTTGTCAGGCGGGTCACGAATGGTACCCCGACAAAGTCATCACGTGGCGGAATTATGTCCCATAGGTTGCACACCTCCTCCTCGCTCAACCTCATTCTTTGAGCATAGATGGCTTCATGAAGTGGGTCCTCACCATCTTCATCAAGTGGGTCCTCATCATTTTCATCATCTTCCACCTTGTTGATATAAATGACAGCCAGGTTGGGTCTTTCTGCTCTGAAGGAGAAGCTGATCAACTCACCACCAGTAACACCCATGCGGGCGAGGAAACTGACCCATCCATCTCCTCCAATCTGCGACATATTGCATCCTTTCTCGACCTCCATAGTGTAGGGCCCCCTAGGAGACTCAAAGGTCATAGTGTCTCATGCCAGCTTGTTGAATTTCAACCTCACATTGCATTGGATGACTTGTGTAAAAAAAGCAAAATGACACAATGCATTAATGCCAACACTAAAAACAAAATAGTTGTTACATTTCATATTCATTCTTACCGCCGCATGACGAAAACTCGGCTGGAAGTAGATGCCGAACAACTTGCTAGTTGCAAGGCTGCTGGCGCACCTTGACTTGCACAGTCGACATGGTGATGGTGGTGGTCGCGCCATTTTCCTAAAGAAATATGAGCAAAGATGAACGATCCACTTCACAGGAAAGAAAAACAATAACATAAAGTTGCTAATTAAGTGAGTGAGTAAGTATAGTAAGTGATACAAATTAAAGGTGTCTCTGAATTATGATCCTGGGTGATGCTTGGAGCAAGAAAATATCTATCTAATTTGCACACCAGCAAAAGCACACCCCCAGCCCTCGCAAGAAAATTTGATAAGTCCAACGTAATTAAACAACTACTGTGAGCATGAAGATACACAACAAATTGACTCCAGTAACTTAGCACTTTCAAACCAAATACTTGTATCAAAACCAATATCTACCAGAAAAAAAAACAAACTACACGTCACTAAGCTGCTGCCTATTCCATTAGCATTTGAACTTTCCTACGACATAGTTAACGAATATGACATGTTCATTCTACCAAATGAGTAAATAGTTTCAGTATCACTAGAAACTATCAACTATGTCTAAAAATAATATACTAAAACCCTAGTAGTAATTCAGTTAAGTAGAAACTATCAACTAAACCCTAGAAACTATCCTAAATCAAAGTGTTATATATGACCAGAGGCTTATATCAACTAAAAACTATCAACTATGTCTAAATTTTTACTAATCAGTTAATCATACTCAATCAAAATTGTTATATATCAACTACAAACTATTAAGTAAATCAAAATGTTGCATATCAACAAGAAAATATCAACTAGCCTACTAAACCAAAATGTAGCAGGCAGGAGGGTGTTGTGGATGGAGGAGGGAGGAGGGAGAAGGAGGGGCGACTGGAGGAGGGAGGAGGAAGGAGGACAGAGGAGGAAGGCGGAGTGAGGAGGGGCTGGCCGGCGGTGAAAGGAGGAGTGCATGGAGGACGTACGGAGGAGGAGGGGCGGGGAGGAGGGAGGAAGGGGATGATTACATAGTTCAGGGAGGAGGGGGAGGTGACGACGGCGTAGAGGGAGGAGAGGTAGGCGAGGGCAGCCGGCGGGGGCGAGGGTGGCCGGCGGCGCGGGGGGATTGGGGTAGATCGAGTGAGTGTGAGTGCAAGTGTGAGTGGAGAGATCGAGATTGAGGGGCGGCTGGTTGGGGAAGATAGAATGGCTTAGCAGTAGCACGCTATAGGGAAACGCGCTGCTGCTAAACTCCCTAGCAGTAGCGCCTTTCAGCGAAGAAGCGCTGCTGCTACGCCATAGTAGTAGGGCATTCTCTTAAAACGCGCTACTGCTATGTGTAAGCATGTAAAAATATACATAAAAAATACATTGATCATCAATGATCTTTTTGTGTACAATCTGAATTGTCAATATGAGTCCTCACCGTTTTAGAAACCGGAGAAGACTCATATTGCGGCCACAAATTCTACACATAGAGTTCAATGAAGACCAAGTGGCTGTGATAGTTTGAGAAGTAACATATTTAAGATGGTAAAAACCCTGCTCGCGGAGCGAGGTGAGACTAAATTTAGGTGCAAGTAGTGGAGTAAACTTAGCAGTAGCGGGCATTGTCAAAAGGCGTTGCTGCTATGATCAGTAGCAGTAGCGCTCTTTGGATTAAGGTTCTGCTGCTATAACTAGCTTGGCGGCGGGGTCGTGGCAATTATAGCAGTAGGTGGCTTCTTACAAGCACGCTACTGCTACCTTTATTTCAGCAGCACGTTTTGTTGGCACGCGCTACTGCTACATAGCAGCAACGCCTTGTTTTAAAGCGCGCTGCTGGTAAGATTCTGTGTATAGGCTTTTCCCTACTAGTGGCTGCCGTTGCGTCGCCCCGTCGGGCCGTAGTACTACGACACACAGTCCACGCCGACACCCCGATGCCGTCCCCGTGGTTTTCCTCGCGGCTGCACCGACTCACGTGTCGTCGTTGCGTCGCCCCTTCCGGTCGTAGTACTGCGACACACGGTCCACGCCGCCGCCCCGAGGCCGTCCCCTCGGTTGCACCGACCCACACTCCGCCGCTGCCCCTTCGGGCCATAGCGCCGCGGCCCGCGATCCCTTCCACCGCCCTGAGGTCTTCCCACTGTCGCCCTGACAAGCCTGTTACCGTGCGTCACCCCTTCAGGCCGTAGTGCCGCGGCACACGGTCCACTCCGCCGTCCCCGTGCGTTGACTTCCTATGTTATGCGTCGCGCCGCCTCCCTTGGCGCAGAAACGCCACCGTCCGCGCCGGTCTTCGTCACGCTGTCGGGTTCCTCTCCTACTACGAGCACCACTGTCGCGCTCCTAACCTAGCCGCCGCCGCCCGTCCACCCCCTTCATCTCCGTCCAGCACCAGCCGTTCACCAGCGTCGCCGTCATCTTCCCCGACCACTTCGTCTACTCTGACCACCGTTGGTGACATCGGGCCCACGCTGATTGGCGCCACCACCGTCGTCGAGTCTCCTTCTCTGTTGCCCCCTCCGACTCCTTGACCTGGCGTACAGCTCATGCATGTCCCTCGTCTACGCATGCCGATGCGTGCATTCGTCCACGACGTGTCCCCGTGCCTGGCAAGGCTGGTGCGGTGCTTCGTCAACTTCGTCTTCGTTCGTTTACGCATGCCCGGTGCTGGCAACACCGATGCGTGTCTTTGTCTACGATGTGTCCCCGGGTTTGGCAAACCCGACGCGACGCCTCGTCAACAACATCTTCTTCCTAGCGCACCACTACTTCGACACTACTGCGCCCATGACTAACGCGGCGCCTCCTTGCGCCCGCGCCTCCACGGTGACTTCCTCGACACCGGCCACCCCGACTCGACATGGACCAATGCGTTCTTCGCATGGCTACACCACCCTACGCTCTCGGCTACATCAACATCGGTACAAAGGGCTACTGCCTTACTTGAGCAACCTCGTCGGTTTTCAGTCTAGCCACAACTTCCGCGATCCATCGACCGTTACGACTGTGTGTGGGGGAGGGGGGAGGGATGTCCGTCGACTTACCTTCGGATTCTTCTCCAGTCTCACCGTCTACATCGCTACTGTTGTGACTGCACGGGGGGGGGGGGGGGGGGGGGATGTTGTGTATTATGATTAGTTACGAAATATGAGATATACCAGGATTTGTTCTGCCTTGTCTTGTACTCCAAGTTAACCATGTACTCTTATATATGCTCACGTGGCTCAAGCAATAAATAATCGATTCCACCAATCCCTCTCCATCCCTTCTAACAGTGCACAACAACAACAACAAAAATCTTGATAGCAGTCTTGGTGCTGCAATCTCTCGCACAATATATTAGCTGGGCGAGTAGAATTTTTCAGCCAGATCATAATAGTGTCCTTTCTCTGCTTTGGGCTTGAAGAGCCAGTAACACACTGACACATGAAAATCTCATGGCATGATAAGCCATGTGGCGCTTGCATTCTCTGCAATCTTCCTGTCTAACTGCACACTCATGTTCTGATGCTGGACTTAGTTTGGCCCCTCACAACGTGATGCTCTGCCATTCTCAGACACGTATGTTTTTTTAACACTGTCAAGAGGTCCTTCTGGTTTATAGTTTTTAATTACCCTCCCAATTTTCTATTTTTCACTTTATTAACCCCAGATGTTGGTCGGTGGAATGTTAATTAATTGCACCACTTGGGTTTGTAAACCAAGATAAGCTTTTGTCTTGTGCTGCAAAAGCTACTGCGTGTTCGTTTCATCGGGAAGGCTTTTTGTCGGTGCAAGAGAATCTAGTGCACAACTGTAGCCGCTTCGAATGTACTGCCCGTTACTTGTTTGGCATTGAGAAAGTCTCGGATTATTTTTTGAGAAAGTCTCTGATGCTTGCATGTATATTTGGTGATTACTATTTTTCTATCGCATGCTAATTAAAAATACATTTTCACTTCTAAATTGTTATACTCAGTTTAGCATTTATTTTCCGATTTGTTTACCTAATAACGGATGAGCATTGTCCATAGTTCACTTGACCTTGCTAGTTTACGTAATTTTTGTTTGCGGGGTCGGTTTACATAATTTGTGATATGGTCCCAACATGGCAGGCCCATATGGGGACGAACGTCACTCGCGCCTAGAGCACGTGCCTTAGGATTGAGTGTACGGTGATGCATACCAAGGAGTACTACCAACAATACGGTCATGGTTAACAAACTTGTGTTGGTTGGAGCCTTGGAGGGGGCCATATCCAGGGCAAGTATATTAGTGTAGAGTTTCTGTATTAAAAAAGTACCGGTGTACAAATTCTTGACAACAACCCACGGCATTTACACTATAACAAAATTAGAGCATCTCCAGCCGCGCCCTCAAGATGCCCCCAAGGTCCTTTTCCGTCGCCGGCGCAGAAAATTCGGCCCAGTCGTGTCCCCAGAAGCCCAATTTTTGCCGGTTAGGGCCGATTTTGGCGCCGGCGGACCCAGTCCGAACACGGCGCGCTGGGGGGCGCCTGGGGTGTCGGGCGAAACGTTTTTTGGCGCGAAAAGGAGTGGGTCCACCGAGTCAGCGACTCATCGCCTTCGTCGTCCTCATCACCTCGGTTCCCACGGAAATCAATGCCAAGGCTACCGCGCTGCCGCGCCGGCCAGCCTTTCGCTGATGCCTCACGGGCGGCGCAGTGAAGGCGCGGCGACGTGCGTCCCGCCCGCTCCCGCCATGTGGCACACGGCGGCAGCTCTCCCACCACCCATCCATGGCTATAAAAGTTGTCTTCCCTTGCCGGTGAACACACAAGCTCTTGCCACCGACGCCCTTCTCTCTACCTCTCGCCGCCGACGCCTCTCTCTCCCACTTTCTCCCATGCCGACGGCAATGGCCGAGCGCTTAACAGGTGACGGCGCAACGGCGAACAGCTTCGGCCACCGCCATCTGCACGAGGATGAGGCGTGCCTCCTCTACGAGGCCGACTACCCAGCGCCCCCGGACATGCGGGTGCCGGGCACCTGGAGGCTCAGCGCCGGCGGCATCCTGGTGCCGCCCGCGCCCACTAGAGCGGCCCGGCGAGCCGAAATCGCGCGCATCCAGTCTTCGCTGCCGGAGCCACAGCGGAACCAGCCGAGGTACGCCCTCGACAGCAAGTCGATGTGGACGGAGTACTTCGAGTGGCGCCACGAGGAGCAGATTGCCGCCACCAACGGCGTCGAGCCCCGCGCCCGCCTCAACTCCGAGGGGCGGCGCCTATGGTGGGGCGTCCCAGGCCGCACCCTTGAGGCCGTCCTCGAGTACATCGAGGTCGGCAACACGCTGCGTCTGGAGTACCCGGCGCCCCCCTCCTTCTCTTGCCGCCGCGACAGCTCCTGGACGTCGCGTCAAATGGAGACGGCGACATCGTCATCATCAGGCTCTGGCTCTCTGTCCTCCGGCTCGCCGGCGCTTCCCCCGTCAAGCCGGAGCCGCAGGAGACGCCACTGGGGTGCCACACCCGTGGCGGTGCCCTTGTCATCAATGAGGGCGGTCGCCCCTCTCCTTCTTCCTACCGCCTCGTCCGGCCGAAGATCGAGCCAGGTTTGCTCCCCGTGAAGAAGGAGCACGAGGCCATGGCAGCCGCCGACGAGACCGCCCTCAAGTGGGCGAAGGCGGACTACGTCCGCGAGCAGATGCAGCGCTAGCGCCGGGCCTTCGAGGAGATCGCCTCTCGGCGCCGCGGACGCGAGGAGGGCGGCATGGTCATCCTCGACAGCGACGACAAGGATGCGCCCGGGCCGTCCAACCCCCCGCGC
The DNA here is from genome assembly GCF_018294505.1 of Triticum aestivum. Taxonomy (NCBI): domain Eukaryota; kingdom Viridiplantae; phylum Streptophyta; class Magnoliopsida; order Poales; family Poaceae; genus Triticum; species Triticum aestivum. The sequence goes on from NC_057796.1 coordinate 39,377,037, forward strand.
ATCGGCGACGCTGGTCAGGGGTGCAACAGGGACGACGGTGGCACCCAGCACATCGACGATGATGACGGCGACGACGACGGCGGCGGCGGCGACTACACCCGGTTCTACAGGCTCCTCGACATGTAGATGGCGGGAGGCGGCGGTGGCTGGGCGTAGTTGTTTTTAGTTTGTGTTTTTAATTTGTGCTTTTAAGTTATTGTACAAATATCAATGAAATCGCCTAGTTTGGACGAAATTGTGCGGTGTTTGGCCGATTTTATGTTTCAAAAAACGGCGTCTGGGGGCGACCTGGGTGCGGCGCCTGGGAACCCAGTCGCCCCCACGCTAAAATTATCGCCGGTTCGCCCCCAGGCGGCGCTATCTCAAGCCCCTGGGTGGCCGAACGGCTGGAGATGCTCTTACACATCCAAGTTTCGCTTCAAATGAACTTTGGTGTTTTATTTTTTTGATAAACCGGCAGGAGCACTGTCTTTTCATTTAGACGAAAGAGAGATGTGCACAAGAGGGATGAGTCAGAAACCTCAAAAGCGATAAAAATAAAGGCATGAACTATCCAATGCACTCGCTTGACCCCAAAGCCCCCTCCTCTCTCTCTCTCTCTAGTGGAGTAACGTGGTAGAAAACAAAAAAATCGTCCTACATCAAGGTCCCGGATCACTATGAAGGTGCATAGAAGGTTAGATCAGATCGTTACCAACTTCAAGTTATAGCGGAAGAAGAGTTGGTTTAGATCAATCTTGAAGTCCTCGAACCGTCCATGACGATCCCTCGAACAAAAGATCGAAAGCACCACCTCTCTACGAATTGCACGCGTACGGGATTCATGATCCAGTAGCGCTTCGCCGTCTAGAGCTTGACGTCGCTGGAGAACTAGAGGAGGGAGAAGAGAACCTCACGGGGCTTCTGTATTATGTGGACTAGAGAAAACTAGAACTAGATCAAGACTAGAACTAGAGGGAGAGAGAACTAGAGAGGGGTGATGACCCACAAGTATAGGGGATCTATCATAGTCCTTTCAATAGGTAAGAGTGTCGAACCCAACGAGGAGCAGAAGGAAATGACAAACAGTTTTTCAGCAAGGTGTTTTTTGCAAGCACTAAAATTATCGGTAATACATAGTTTGTGATAAGATAATTCGTAACAGGTAACAAGTATCAAGTGTAACAAAGGTGCAGCAAGGTGGCCCAATCCTTTTTATAGCAAAGGATAAGCCTGGGCGAACTCTTATATAAAGCAAAGCGCTCCCGATGACACATGGGAATTATTGTCAAGTTAGTTTTCATCATGCTCATATGGTGGTTCGCGTTCGTTACTTTGATAATTTGATATGTGGGTGGACCGGTGCTTGGGTGCTGTCCTTACTTGGGCAAGCCTCCCATTTATGATTAACCCCTCTCGCAACCATCCGCAACTACGAAAGAAGAATTAAGATAAATCTAACCATAGCATGAAACATGTGGATCCAAATCAGCCCCTTACAAAGCAACGCATAAACTAGGGTTTAAGCTTCTGTAACTCTAGCAACCCATCATCTACTTATTACTTCCCAATGCCTTTTCCTAGGCCCAAATCATGGTGAAGTGTCATGTAGTCGACGTTCACATAACACCACTAGAGGAAAGACAACATAGATCTCATCAAAATATCGAATGAATACCAAACTCACATGATTACTTATAACAAGACTTCTCCCATGTCCTCAGGAACAAATGTAACTACTCACAAAGCATGTTCATGTTCAAGATCAGAGGGGTATTGAATATCATTAAGGATCTGAACATATGATCTTCCACCAAATGAACCAACTAGCCTCAACTACAAGGAGTAATCAACACTACTAGCAACTCACAGGTACCAATCTGAGGTTTTGGGACAAAGATGGATTACAAGAGATGAACTAGGATTTTAAGAGGAGATGGTGCTGGTGAAGATGTTGATGAAGATTGTGTAGGAGATATGCCCTAGAGGAAGTAACATCAGTTATTTTGTATCTCCGAGTTTGTAATGAATGTTTAGCTTCCATGCTATAACTCAATGATTCTCGAGTCTGCAATATCCACGAGGCTTGGAGGGAAACCCATGTGCACGTGTGGTATACTAAACGATAAAATTTATTCCTAGTCTTGCCTCTAAGACTGGCTCAAGTATTGCATGATGATCCTGTTTTCCTGATCATGGGCATGTCCATGCTGGCAATTTTGAGGGCACAATGTGAGAAGAACACTTGTGTTGAATCGGCCCGAATTGATGTTATGCTATGAGATTCATTCGTAAAAAGTTAATGGTTAATAACACAGAGATAGTTAATGTTTGCATAATTCCTTAGACCATGAGACTATCGAGTTCCTTCATACTTGCTTCGTGAACTTTGGGGTTTGTTAAACGTCATCCGTAACTGGGTGGCTATTACGGTGGCTTACGGGTTCACGGAAAAGTATGGCAAGTAACGAGATAGCTCAAGATTGGGATTTGCTCCTCCGAAGATGGATAGATATTCTCGGGCCCTCTCGGTGTTACGGTGTCCATAATCGTCTGGCCAGACACCTTGTGATTTGATCACTGGGATGCCAGAACACGGAAACGAGAAAAGAGAACACAACCGGTAACGAGGTAAATTGCATGGTGGAAATTTTTTTCGTCCACGGGGATGCAATAAATCTCACCTCGGGTGTTTGTGACATATCGCGAAGCAACAAGAATAGCTCACTGCAACTGGAGGTTCCCTCGAATATTTATTCGTGTGGGTATAGGGGTCAATATGGGTGTCCACGGCTCCGATGTTGATCATTGATCGGAAGGGGTTCTGGGTCATGTCTATACTTCACCGAACCTATAGGGTCACACGCTTAAGGGTCATCTATTTGCTGAATACTAGACAGGGAGTTTGAGAGAAAATCACCAAAAAAGTTTCGGACACCGTAAAAGTTTCGGTCAGCGTAAAAGTCCCGCAGAGAGAGGTCATCGGATGAGTTTCGATGAAACCGAAAAGTTGTTCCGGGATATACTATTAAGTCAAATTGGTTTCGGCACATGCCTGATAATTCTTGGAGGGTGCCAGAATCATTCTGAAAACTCTTTGGAATTTTTCGGGATAAAAACAGGAAATGTTCCAGAGCTGCCGGAGCCACTTCAGATGCGTTTCGCAGATGAAAATCACTAATCCGGAATTGTTATGGAGCGCGTTGAAAATTATTTTAGTGGGTACTGGAAATGTTCTAAGCCCACATAAATATTTTCAGTTCGAACGGACGCTGAAAAATGTCGTCGTGAATAGTGAAAATCAGCTTTATGGATATTTTTTGGAAAGCCACCTTTTAGGGCTTTTGTGAAAAGGCTTCTAGAAGGGCTTGTGGGCCAAGTAATCCCCTCATGGGGGCCCCCAAGGGTTTGTACAGCCACACATGGTGGTGCTCCATGGAGCTCCACATGGCCTCCCATTTTGCCCATAACACCCTCATGTGTGACCTAATGCATGGGAGTTTTTGGTAATTTGTGGAGGCACCCTACCCCTTGGTTTTCCTATAAATAGGAGGTGAGGGGGCTGCCCAAAGATCATACCTTGCTCTCATACACATGCCATGACTTGTCTGGCTTCTCTCTCCCTCCCAGCGAAATAGTTTCCTAGAGCCGAAAGGCTGTCTGGGTTCCGGCAGGAACTAGTTCTGGACGGCGAAGCCCTGCCGGATAGCTGACACCGTATGTGTGCAACCCCGTAGAGAGATTGTAGTTTCGATCTTTTGCCCGAGGGTCTATTCGAGTATCCTCCCGAAGGGCTGTCCGAGTTACCGTTCGAGTTTCGAGGGTCCTCCCGAAGGGCTGTCCGCGACATCGTTCGGGGGACTGTCCGACCGCCTCCCGAAGGGCTGTCCGGAGAGGGGGTACATCCTCGCGGTTGGGAGGTTGTAAGTCCTAGCTGCGGGGATCTGCATTGACGATCTCCACCAACTCTTCTTCTGCTGCGCTTCGAGTCGGTACGGATCAGGCCAAACCTTGTATGTAGTCTCCATAGTGGTCCTGGGCGTGCTCGCTATACCGGAAATTTTTATTTTCTGTCGCGTTCCCCTACAGTGGCATCAAGAGCCGTGCTATGCGTAGATGCAGGTTACGATCTAGAATACATGGAGATGTATGGGTATTGCATAATATAATTTTGGAGTAGATGAGATCTATTGCTAAAAATTATTTATGCGGGTGGCGGATGAAATCTGTTACCTGATGTTCTTGTTGCTTCCCTAGAATTTGCGTATTTCTGATCTTGAAACGACATGATGGAATTTCACAAAGTTTTGGTAATCCGCATCCTGATTGATCAACAAAGTGCTATCAGTTCTTTGGGTTCCACCATAGTTGAGAGAAAGATGAAATTGCGCAGACAAAAGGGCAATGCAGATATGATGTGCACGGGGGTCATGCGTATGACGAAGTTTAGTATGGGGTCCGAGATTTTATTATCTCGTGCTTCATACACCCCGCAAAGTTAATCTAGCGACTTGAATAATCATACTTGATGATAAACGTTGGTAGCTGCGGTTTAAGTCAAAACCTTAGAAGCCACGTAAAATAAAATGTTGCATAAACTGATTAGAGGCATCTAACTTGGTTTTGCAGGATGTTTTGCATGTGATGTGGTATAGCATTGCTCATATTCAATTTTGATTATGTATGAGATGGCTATATGATGTAATTAACATGACCTGCATGTCATGATTCGGCATGATGGCTGGAGCCATATGATTGCACTTTAATGACCTATGTGTCAACCTTATGTGATGCATTTATTTTATCCGCTATGGAGATAGCAATATTATCTGGTGCATCAACAAGGTGGTGGCAATCTTCGCGAAGGTGAACACCGACGCAAATGCCAAAGACGAAGAAATGAAAGACTTCTCCGTTATAAGAGGCTATACCATATCATGCCATTATGAATTGCCTGAGATGTTTATCCCTCTTAATGCACCCTTCTTGATTGCACGGTAGTCGCTTTTATTAGGGTGATCTCTCACTTAAAATATCAAAGTAGTCAGTGTTCACCCAAGTGTAGCATCGTCTGAAATTCGTATCTTTTCGGGGTGTGCCATGTACACATGAGCACGAACGAATCGAGAGGAATGAGGCGGGTGAGGTCAGACCTCGCAGCAAGTTCACTTGGTTGTCTTTGACGTTCAGGCAGGAGAGTCCTGAGCTCGGAACACGCCCACCGAAATATGAACAAGAATCACATAGAGATGTGATCGGCAAGTTGGCCTACCGATTGAAATTCGTGTCATCGGTGATGAACCCGTCAATGGCATCGAATAGAAATATGGATCTTGAATCACTCTAAATCAATTATGAGAGATATTGATTTGAGTGGGAGCGCACTTTAGAATAAAACTGCTTATTCACTAGTGCAAATTTCATTATAAACAAAGTCTAAATGAAACTTGTGTTTTCTGTTGTTGATCAAATGGCTCGCAACACCACGTTCAACTTAGGCCCGATGTTAGAGAAAGAGAAGTTAGCTATGACTGGAAACAACTATGCGGAATGGGTCCGTAACCTGAGGATTGTCCTCAGGAGCGCTAAGAAATTGTACGTGCTTGAAACTGCTCTTCCAGCTAAACCGGCGGTAGAGGCCCCAGAAGATGAACAAAATGTCTAGCCACTAAGGATGATGATCACAACTTAGTGCAGTGCCTCATGCTAGCTTGCATGAGTCCAGGGCTTCAAAAATGTTTTGAATTCCATAAACCCCATGATATGATCCGGGAATTGGATGCTCTATACAAGGAAACCAGAAAGTTTGAACGATTTGATATCATGAAGGCTTTGATGGAATGCAAGATGGCTGAGGGTAGTTCAGTTGGCGAACACGTGGTCAAAATGATTGGCTATTCTGAGAGGCTTAAAGCCCTGGAATTTCCACTTCCACCTGGCCATATGATGGACATGTTGCTTTCTTCACTCCCCCCGTCTTACGACGGTTTTGTCATGAACTACAACATGATAGGGATGGAGAAGACACCGGAAGAGGTGCTCACCATGCTGAAAACTACAGAAGGAGGACTGTGGAAAAATCACAAGCAAGTGTTGCTTGTGAATAAAACTGCCAGTTTCAAAAAGAAAGGCAAGCCAAAGAAGGGCAAGGGCGCCGGTAAGACCGGCTCCCGAAGCAACTCTAAGGGCGGAGCCAAGAATGAAACTGAGTGCTTCTACTGCAAGGGCACATGACACTGGAAGAGAAACTGCAAGAAGTATCTGGAAGATAAGAAGACCGGGAAAACCGGAAAAGTTATAATTGTTATACAAGTTAATGTCATTGATATTTTGCTTGCTAGCGAAAATTCTAAGTCTTGGGTATTCGATACCGGATCGGTTGCTCACATTTGCAACTCGATACAGGGGCTTCAGAAGGTGCGCAAGCTGGCAAAGAATGAAGTCGTGATGCGCGTCGGGAATGGCGTTGGGATTGCCGTGTTGGGGAACGTAGTAATTTCAAAAAAAATCCTACGCACACGCAAGATCATGGTGATGCATAGCAACGAGAGGGGAGAGTGTGTCCACTTACCCTCGTAGACCGAAAGCGGAAGCGTTAGCACAACGCGGTTGATGTAGTCGTATGTCTTCACGATCCGACCGATCAAGTACCGAACGCACGGCACCTCCGAGTTCTGCACACGTTCAACTCGATGACGTCCCTCGAACTCCGATCCAGCCGAGCTTTGAAGGAGAGTTCCGTCAGCACGACGGCGTGGTGACGATGATGATGTTCTACCGACGCAGGGCTTCGCCTAAGCGCCGCTACGATATGACCGAGGTGGATTATGGTGGAGGGGGCACCGCACACGGCTAAGAGATCCAAGGGATCAATTGTTGTGTCTATGGGGTGCCCCCTGCCCCCGTATATAAAGGAGCAAGGAGGAGGAGGCCGGCCCTAGGAGGGGCACGCCAAGGGAGTAGGATTCCTACTCCTAGTTGGAGTAGGTTTCCTCCTTTCCTAGTCCAACTAGGAGAAGGGGGGAAAGTGGGGAAGAGGAGAAGGAAGGGAGAGGGGGGCCGCGCCCCAAACCCCTTGTCCAATTCGGACTGGGCTTGGGAGGGGCGCGCGCCACCTCCTGGCTGCTGCCTCTCCTTCCCACTAAGGCCCATTAAGGCCCAATATTTCTTTCCCGTATTCCCGTAACTCCCGGTACTCCGAAAAATACCCGAATCACTCGGAACCTTTCCGATGTCCGAATATAGTCGTCCAATATATCGATCTTTACGTCTCGATCATTTCGAGACTCCTCGTTATGTCCCCGATCTCATCCGGGACTCCGAACTACCTTCGGTACATCAAAACACATAAACTCATAATATAACCGTCATCGAACTTTAAGCGTGCGGACCCTACGGATTCGAGAACTATGTAGACATGACCGAGACACGTCTCCGGTAAATAACCAATAGCGGAACCTGGATGCTCATATTGGCTCCCACATATTCTACGAAGATCTTTATCGGTCAGACCGCATAACAACATACGTTGTTCCCTTTGTCATCGGTATGTTACTGGCCCGAGATTCGATCGTCGGTATCTCAAACCTAGTTCAATCTCGTTACCGGCAAGTCTCTTTACTCATTCTGTAAGACATCATCCGCAACTAACTCATTAGTTGCAATGCTTGCAAGGCTTAAGTGATGTGCATTACCGAGTGGGCCCAGAGATACCTCTCCGACAATCGGAGTGACAAATCCTAATCTCGAAATACGCCAACCCAACAAGTACCTTCGGAGACACCTGTAGAGCACCTTTATAATCACCCAGTTACGTTGTGACGTTTGGTAGCACACAAAGTGTTCCTCCGGTAAACGGGAGTTGCATAATCTCATAGTCATAGGAACATGTATAAGTCATGAAGAAAGCAATAGCAACATACTAAACGATCAAGTGCTAAGCTAACGGAATGGGTCAAGTCAATCATATCATTCTCCTAATGATGTGATCCCGTTAATCAAATGACAACTCATGTCTATGGCTAGGAAACTCAACCATCTTTGATTAACGAGCTAGTCAAGTAGAGGCATACTAGTGACACTATGTTTGTCTATGTATTCACACATGTATCAAGTTTCCGGTTAATACAATTCTAGCATGAATAATAAACATTTATCATGAAATAAGGAAATAAATAATAACTTTATTATTGCCTCTAGGGCATATTTCCTTCAGTCTCCCACTTGCACTAGAGTCAATAATCTAGTTCACATCGCCATGTGATTTAACATCAATAGTTCACATCACCATGTGATTAACACCCATAGTTCACATCGTCATGTGACCAACACCCAAAGGGTTTACTAGAGTCAATAATCTAGTTCACATCGCTATGTGATTAACACCCAAAGAGTACTAAGGTGTGATCATGTTTTGCTTGTGAGATAATTTTAGTCAACGGGTCTGTCACATTCAGATCCGTAAGTATTTTGCAAATTTCTATGTCTACAATGCTCTGCACGGAGCTACTCTAGCTAATTGCTCCCACTTTCAATATGTATCTAGACCGAGACTTAGAGTCATCTAGATTAGTGTCAAAACTTGCATCGACGTAACCCTTTACGACGAACCTTTTGTCACTTCCATAATCGAGAAACATATCCTTATTCCACTAAGGATAATTTTGACCGCTGTCCAGTGATCTACTCCTAGATCACTATTGTACTCCCTTGCCAAAATCAGTGTAGGGTATACAATAGATCTGGTACACAGCATGGCATACTTTATAGAACCTATGGCCGAGGCATAGGGAATGACTTTCATTCTCTTTCTATCTTCTGCCGTGGTCGGGCTTTGAGTCTTACTCAATTTCACACCTTGTAACACAGGCAAGAAACTCTTGTCAAGGTATGTACTCATTGAAAAAACTTATCAAGCGTCTTGATCTATCTCTATAGATCTTGATGCTCAATATGTAAGCAGCTTCACCGAGGTCTTCTTTGAAAAACTCCTTTCAAAACTCCTTTATGCTTTGCAGAATAATTCTACATTATTTCCGATCAACAATATGTCATTCACATATACTTATCAGAAATGTTGTAGTGCTCCCACTCACTTTCTTGTAAATACAGGCTTCACCGCAAGTCTGTATAAAACTATATGCTTTGATCAACTTATCAAAGCGTATATTCCAACTCCGAGATGCTTGCACCAGTCCATAGATGGATCGCTGGAGCTTGCATATTTTGTTAGCACCTTTAGGATTGACAAAACCTTTTGGTTGCATCATATACAACTCTTCTTTAAGAAATCCATTAAGGAATGTAGTTTCGACATCCATTTGCCAGATTTCATAAAATGTGGCAATTTGCTAACATGATTCGGACAGACTTAAGCATCGCTACGAGTGAGAAAATCTCATCGTAGTCAACACCTTGAACTTTGTCAAAAACCTTTTTCCGACAAGTCTAGCTTTGTAGATAGTAACACTACTATCAGCGTCCGTCTTCCTCTTGAAGATCCATTTATTTTCTATGGCTTGCCGATCACCGGGCAAGTCAACCAAAGTCCACACTTTGTTCTCATACATGGATCCCATCTCAGATTTCATGGCCTCAAGCCATTTTGCGGAATCTGGGCTCATCATCGCTTCCTCATAGTTCGTAGGTTCGTCATGGTCAAGTAACATGACCTCCAGAACTGGATTACCGTACCACTCTGGTGCGGATTTCATTCTGGTTGACCTACGAGGTTCGGTAGTAACTTGATCTGAAGTTACATGATCATCATCATTAGCTTCCTCACTAATTGGTGTAGGAGTCACAGGAACAGATTTCTGTGATGAACTACTTTCCAATAAGGGAGCAGGTACAGTTACCTCATCAAGTTCTACTTTCCTCCCACTCACTTCTTTCGAGAGAAACTCCTTCTCCAGAAAGGATCCGATTTAGCAACAAAAGTCTTGCCTTCAGATCTGTGATAGAAGGTGTACCCAACAGTCTCCTTTGGGTATCCTATGAAGACATATTTCTCCGATTTGGGTTTGAGCTTATCAGGATGAAACTTTTTCATATAAGCATCACAACCCCAAACTTTAAGAAACGACAACTTTGGTTTCTTGCCAAACCACAGTTCATATTGTGTCGTCTCAACGGACTTAGACGGTGCCCTTTTTTAACATGGATGCAGCTGTCTTTAATGCATAACCCCAAAACAATAATGGTAAATCGGTAAGAGACATCATAGATTGCACCATATCTAATAAAGTACGGTTACGATGTTCGGACACACCATTACACTGTGGTGTTCCAGGTGGCGTGAGCAGTGAAACTATTTCACATTGTTTTAACTGAAGACCAAACTCGTAACTCAAATACTCTTCTCCATGATCAGATCGTAGAAACTTTATTTTCTTGTTCCGATGATTTTCCACTTCACTATGAAATTATATGAACTTTTCAAATGTTTCAGACTTCTGTTTCATTAAGTAGATATGCCCATATCTGCTCAAATCATTTGTGAAGGTCAGAAAATAATGATACCCGCTACGAGCCTCAATATTCATCGGACCACATACATCAGTATGTATGATTTCCAACAAATCTGTTGCTTGCTCCATTGTTCCGGAGAACGGCGTTTTAGTCATCTTGCCCAAGAGGCATGGTTCGCAAGCATCAAGTGATTCCAAAATCCCATCAGCATGGAGTTTCTTCATGCGCTTTACACCAATATGACCTAAACGGCAGTGCCACAAATAAGTTGCACTATCATTATTAACTTTGCATCTTTTGGCTTCAATATTATGAATATGTGTATCACTACGATCGAGATCCAACAAACCATTTTCATTGGGTGTATGACCATAGAAGGTTTTATTCATGTAAATAGAACAACAATTATTCTCTAACTTAAATGAATAACCGTATTGCAATAAACATGATCAAATCATATTCATGCTCAACGCAAACACCAAATAACACTTATTTAGGTTCAACACTAATCCCGAAAGTGTAGGGAGCGTGCGATGATGATCATATCAATCTTGGAACCACTTCCAACACACATCGTCACTTCACCCTTAACTAGTCTCTGTTCATTCTGCAACTCCTGTTTCGAGTTACTACTCTTAGTAACTGAACCAGTATCAAATACCGAGGGGTTGCTACGAACACTAGTAAAATACACATCAATAATCTGTATATCAAATATACCTTTGTTCACTTTGCCATCCTTCTTATCCGCCAAATACTTGGGGCAGTTCCGCTTCCAGTGACCAGTTCCTTTGCAGTAGAAGCACTTAGTCTCAGGCTTAGGACCAGACTTGGGCTTCTTCACTTGAGCAGCAACTTGCTTGCCGTTCTTCTTGAAGTTCCCCTTCTTCCCTTTGCCGTTTTCTTGAAACTAGTGGTCTCGTCAACCATCAACACTTGATGTTTTTCTTGATTTCTACCTTCGTCGATTTCAGCATCACGAAGAGCTTGGGAATTTTTTTCGTTATCCCTTGCATATTATAGTTCATCACGAAGTTCTACTAACTTGGTGATGGTGACTAGAGAATTCTGCCAATCACTATCTTATCTGGAAGATTAACTCCCACTTGATTCAAGCGATTGTAGTACCCAGACAATCTGAGCACATGCTCACTGCTTGAGCTATTCTCCTCCATCTTTTAGCTATAGAACTTGTTGGAGACTTCATATCTCTCAACTCGGGTATTTGCTTGAAATATTAACTTCAACTCCTGGAACATCTCATATGGTCCATGACGTTCAAAACGTCTTTGAAGTCCCGATTCTAAGCCGTTAAGCATGGTGCACTAAACTATAAAGTAGTCATCATATTGAGCTAGCCAAACGTTCATAACGTCTGCATTTGCTCCTGCAATAGGTCTGTCACCTAGCGGTGCATCAAGGACATAATTCTTCTGTGCAGCAATGAGGATAAACCTCAGATCACGGACCCAGTCCGCATCATTGCTACTATCATCTTTCAACTTAGTTTTCTCTAGGAACATACATAAAACATAGGGAAGCAACAACGCGAGCTATTGATCTACAACATAGATATGCTAATACTACCAGGACTAAGTTCATGATAAATTAAAGTTCAATTAATCATATTACTTAAGAACTCCCACTTAGATAGACATCCCTCTAATCCTCTAAGTGATCACGTGATCCAAATCAACTAAACCATGTCCGATCATCACGTGAGATGGAGTAGTTTCAATGGTGAACATCACTATGTTGATCATATCTACTATATGATTCACGCTCGACCTTTCAGTCTCAGTGTTCCGAGGCCATATCTATTATATGCTAGGCTCGTCAAGTTTAACCTGAGTATTCCGCGTGTGCAACTGTTTTGCACCCGTTGTATTTGAACGTAGAGCCTATCACACCCGATCATCACGTGGTGTCTCAGCACGAAGAACTTTCGCAACGGTGCATACTCAGGGAGAACACTTATACTTGATAATTTAGTGAGAGATCATCTTATAATGCTACCGTCAACAAAGCAAAATAAGATGTATAAAAGATAAACATCACATGCAATCATAATATGTGACATGATATGGCCATCATCATCTTGTGCCTTTGATCTCCATCTCCAAAGCATCGTCATGATCTCCATCGTCACCGGCATGACACCATGATCTCCATAATCTTGATCTATATCAATGTGTCGTCACATGGTCGTCTCGCCAACTATTGCTCTTGCAACTATTGCTATCGCATAGCGATAAAGTAAAGCAATTATTTGGCGCTTGCATCTTATGCAATAAAGAGACATCCATAAGGCTTTTGCCAGTTGCCAATAACTTCAACAAAACATGATCATCTCATACAACAAAATATAGCATCATGTCTTGACCATATCACATCACAACATGCCCTGCAAAAACAAGTTAGACGTCCTCTACTTTGTTGTTGCAAGTTTTACGTGGCTGCTACGGGCTGAGCAAGAACCGTTCTTACCTACGCATCAAAACCACAATGATAGTTTGTCAAGTTGGTGCTGTTTTAACCTTCGCAAGGACCGGGCGTAGCCACACTCAGTTCAACTAAAGTTGGAGAAACTGACACCCGCTAGTCACCTGTGTGCATAGCACGGCGGTAAAACTAGTCTCGCGTAAGCGTACGCGTAATGTCGGTCTGGGCCGCTTCATCCAACAATACTGCCGAACCAAAGTGTGACATGCTGGTAAGCAGTATGACTTATATCGCCCACAACTCACTTGTGTTCTACTCATATAACATCAACGCATAAAACCAGGCTCGGATGCCACTGTTGGGGAACGTAGTAATTTCAAAAAAATTCCTACGCACACGCAAGATCATGGTGATGCATAGCAATGAGAGGGGAGAGTGTGTCCACGTACCCTCGTAGACCGAAAGTGGAAGCGTTAGAACAACGCGGTTGATGTAGTCGTACGTCTTCAAGATCCGACCGATCAAGTATCGAACGCACAACACCTCCGAGTTCTGCACACGTTCAACTCGATGACGTCCCTCGAACTCCGATCCAGCCGAGATTTGAGGGAGAGTTCCGTCAGCACAACAGCGTGGTGACGATGATGATGTTCTACCTACACAGGGCTTCGCCTAGGCACCGCTACGATATGACCGAGGTGGATTATGGTGGAGGGGGAACCGCACATGGCTAAGAGATCCAAGGGATCAATTTGTTGTGTCTATGGGGTGCCCCCTGCCCCCGTATATAAAGGAGCAAGGGAGGAGGAGGCCGGCCCTAGGAGGGGCGCGCCAAGGGAGTAGGATTCCTACTCCTAGTTAGAGTAGGTTTCCTCCTTTCCTAGTCCAACTAGGAGAAGGGGGAAAGGGCGGAAGAGGAGAAGGAAGGGAGAGGGGGCCGCGCCCCAAACCCCTTGTCCAATTCGGACTGGGCTTGGGAGGGGCGCGCGCCACCTCCTGGCTGCTGCCTCTCCTTCCCACTAAGGCCCATTAAGGCCCAATACTTCTTTCCCGTATTCCCGTAACTCCCCGGTACTCCGAAAAATACCCGAATCACTCGGAACCTTTCCGATGTCCGAATATAGTCGTTCAATATATCGATCTTTATGTCTCGATCATTTCAAGACTCCTCGTCATGTCCCCGATCTCATCCGGGACTCCGAACTACCTTCGGTACATCAAAACACATAAACTAATAATATAACCGTTATCGAACTTTAAGCGTGCGGACCCTATGGGTTCGAGAACTATGTAGACATGACTGAGACACGTCTTCGGTCAATAACCAATAGCGGAACCTGGATGCTCATATTGGCTCCCACATATTCTACGAAGATCTTTATCGGTCAGACCGCATAACAACATACGTTGTTCCCTTTGTCATCGGTATGTTACTTGCCCGAGATTCGATCGTCGGTATCTCAATACCTAGTTCAATCTCATTACCGGCAAGTCTCTTTACTCGTTTTGTAATACATCATCCGCAACTAACTCATTAGTTGCAATGCTTGCAAGGCTTAAGTGATGTGCATTACCGAGTGGGCCCAGAGATACCTCTCCGACAATCGGAGTGACAAATCCTAATCTCGAAATACACCAACCCAACAAGTACCTTCGGAGACACCTGTAGAGCACCTTTATAATCACCCAGTTATGTTGTGATGTTTGGTAGCACACAAAGTGTTCCTCCGGTAAACGGGAGTTGCATAATCTCATAGTCATAGGAATATGTATAAGTCATGAAGAAAGCAATAGCAACATACTAAACGATCAAGTGCTAAGCTAACGGAATGGGTCAAGTCAATCATATCATTCTCCTAATGATGTGATCCTGCTAAGCAAATGACAACTCATGTCTATGGCTAGGAAACTCAACCATCTTTGATTAACGAGCTAGTCAAGTAGAGGCATACTAGTGACACTATGTTTGTCTATGTATTCACACATGTATCAAGTTTCCGGTTAATACAATTCTAGCATGAATAATAAACATTTATCATGAAATAAGGAAATAAATAATAACTTTATTGTTGCCTCTAGGGCATATTTCCTTCACGCCGCTCAAGCCGTTGGCATTATGCCTCTACGTCTCCCTTCAGGATTTATCTTAGAACTAAGTAACTGTTATTTTGTTCCACTGTTGTATAGAAACATTATGTCGGGATCATGTTTAGTACACGATGGGTATTCGTACAAGTCTGAGAACAATGGTTGTTCACTTTATTGTAAGGATATGTTTTATGGATTTGCACCCATTGTTGGGGGCCTTTTCATACTAGATCTTGAATGTGGAAATGATGTCTTTAACGTGAATGCTAAACGCCTTAAGAAGGCTGATACCACCACCACTTTCATGTGGCACTGTCGGCTTGGCCACATCAGAAAGAAATGCATGCAAAAACTCCATAAAGATGGAGTTTTGCCATCCTTTGATTTTGAGTCATTTGACACATGTGAAGCTTGCCTGATGGGGAAAATGACCAAGGCACCGTTCACGGGTCATCCTGAATAGGCGGGTGAATTATTGGAAATAATACATAGTGATGTATGTGGTCCAATGAACACAGGCGCACGGTGTGGGTATTTCTACTTCGTGACTTTTACTGATGATTTGAGTAGGTATGGCTATATCTACTTAATGAAGCATAAGTCGGAAACCTTTGAAAAGTTCAAAGAATTTCAGAATGAGGTAGAAAATCATCGTAACAAAAAGATTAAGTTTCTACAGTCTGATCGCGGAGGCGAATATCTTAGTCATGAGTTTGGCCAACATCTGAGTAACCGTGGAATCGTTTCACAGCTTACGCCTCCCAGAACTCCACAAAGAAATGGATTATCGGAACGACGTAACCGAACCTTGTTGGACATGGTAAGGTCGATGATGTCTCTAACAAATCTTCCGATATCTTTTTGGGGTCACACACTGGAAACTGCTGCTCATACACTTAACAGAGCACCGTCTAAATCAGTTGAGATGACACCATACGAGTTATGGAACGGGAAGAAACCCAGTTTTTCGCATATCAGGATTTGGGGTTTGAGGTATACGTAAAACGTTTACAACCTACCAAACTAGATCCCAGATCAGACAAATGTTACTTTGTAGCTTATCCCAAGGAAACAATTGGGTATTCCTTCTACCACCCGTCCGATAACAAAGTGTTTGTTGCCAGAAATGGACAATTTCTTGAGAAAGAGTTTCTCGCCAAAGAATTAAGTGGGAGGACAGTACAACTCGGTGAGATTAGTGAATCTTCGGCAACTGTTGATATGGCTAAGGAACCGGAAGAAATTCCGCTAATTATCCCTGCAACTAAGCCGGAAGTTGTCGCATATGATGGGGAGACTTCAGACAATGTTGTAACTGAACCGCGCAGATCAGGTAGGGCTATCCAGCCACCTGAGTGGTTTCATAATGAAATCTTCATTCTTAAAGACGATGAACCTGCGCACTACAAGGAAGCAATGGTGGGGTCCAGCTCAAAGGAATGGCACAAGGCCATGAAATCTGAAATGGAATCCATGTACGAAAACCAGGTTTGGAACTTGGAAGAACTTCCTCAAGGCGTAAAGCCGATTGGTTGTAAATGGATTTTCAAAAGGAAGACATATGTGGATGGTAACATTACTATCCACAAAACTAGACTTGTCGCGAAAGGGTTCACACAAGTTCCAGGAGTGGACGACGATGAGACTTTCTCGCCCGTAGCTATGCTTAGGTCTGTTCGGATATTACTAGCAATTGCTGCTTATTTCGATTATGAAATATGGCAGATGGATGTCAAAACGGCTTTCCTAAATGGAAACCTCAAAGAGGATGTATACATGATACAACCAGAAGGTTTTGTCATTCATAAGTATGCTGGAAAGGTATGCAAACTTCAGAAAGCCATTTATGGTCTGAAGCAAGCGTCAAGGAGCTGGAACATTCGTTTTGATGAAGTGGTCAATGAATTTGGCTTCATCGGGAATGACAAAGAATCTTGTGTTTACAAGAAGTTTAGTGGGAGCGCAAAAGCATTTCTAATCTTGTATGTGGATGACATATTATTGATTGGAAATGACGTGAATTTTCTTAGCGAAATAAAAGACTCATTGAAGAAAAGTTTTTCAATGAAAGACTTAGGCGAAGCGGCATATGTATTGGGCATTAGAATCTATAGAGATAGATCAAAACGCCTGATAGCGCTTAGCCAAAGCACGTACATTGACAAGGTGTTGAAAAGGTTCAACATGGAGAACTCCAAGAAGGGCCTTCTTCCCATGTCACCTGGCACAGTGCTTTGCAAGAATCAGTGTCCTCGGACTCTCGATGAGCGAGTGCAAATGAATGATGTTCCATATGCCTCAGCAGTTGGTTTTATTATGTATGCCATGCTATGTACAAGACCAGATGTTTTCCTATGCGCTAAGTGTTAGCAGCCGGTACCAAAGTGATCCAGGATTGGAACACTGGGCCGCAGTCAAGGGTATTCTTAAGTACCTCAGAAGGACCAAGGATTTACTCCTTGTGTACGGAGGTGATGAAGAGCTCATTGTAAGTGGTTACACTGATGCAGGCTTCATGACTGACCCAGATGACTTCAAATCTCAATCAGGCTATGTTTTCATATTGAACGGTGGCGCAGTAGATTGGAAAAGTTCCAAACAAAAGACTGTGGCGGATTCTACGACGGAGGCGGAATATGTTGCTGCTTCAGAAGCCTCCAAGGAGGCGGTATGGATCAAGCAATTTCTTGAAGACCTTGGTGTGGTTCCTAGTGCCCAGGACCCGGTGGAGATCTATTGTGATAATAGTGGCGGCGTGGCTCAGGTAAGGGAGCCAAGTTCGCACCATAAGACAAGACATATTGAATGCGAATATAAACTCATTCGACATCATGTCGAAGAGGGTTTAGTGAAAGTACGCAAAGTTCACATGGATCTGAATGTGTCAGACCCGATGACAAAGCCTCTGCCATGAGCAAAGCATGAGCAACACCGGATAGCCATTGGTGTTAGGGAAGCCATGTAAATGGATTATGACTCTAGTGCAAGTGGGAGTCTGTAGGAGATATGCCCTAGAGGCAGTAACATCAGTTATTTTGTATCTCTGAGTTTGAAATGAATGTTTAGCTTCCATGCTATAACTGCAATGATTCTCGAGTCTGCAATATCCATGAGGCTCGGAGGGAAACTCATGTGCACGTGTGGTATACTAAACAGTAAAATGTATTCCTAGTCTTGCCTCTAAGACTGGCTCAAGTATTGCATGATGATCCTGTTTTCCTGATCATGGGCATGTCTATGCTGGCAATTTTGAGGGCACAATGTGAGAAGAACACTTGTGTTGAATCGGCCCGAATTGATGTTATGCTATGAGATTCATTCGTAACAAGTTAATGGTTAATAACACATAGATAGTTAATGTTTGCATAATTCCTTAGACCATGAGAGTATCGAGTTCCTTCGTACTTGCTTCGTGAACTTTGGGGTTTGTTAAACGTCCTCCGTAACTGGGTGGCTATTACGGCGGCTTACGGGTTCATGGAAAAGTATGGCAAGTAACGAGATAGCTCAAGATTGGGATTTGCTCCTCCGACGATGGAGAGATATTCTCGGGCCCTCTCGGTGTTACAGTATCCATAATCGTCTAGCCAGACACCTTGTGATTTGATCACTGGGATGCCGGAACACGGAAACGAGAAAAGAGAACAGAACCGGTAACGAGGTAACTTGCATGGTGGACAAATTGTTCGTCCACGGGGATGCAATAAATCTCACCTCGGGTGTTTGTGACATATCGCGAAGCAATAGGAATAGCTCACTACAACTGGACGTTCACTCGAATATTTATTCATGTGGGTATAGGGGTCAATATGGGTGTCCACGGCTCCGATGTTGATCATTGATCGGAAGGGGTTCTGGGTCATGTCTATACTTCACCGAACCTACAGGGTCACACGCTTAAGGGTCATCTATCTGCTGAATACTAGACAGGGAGTCTGAGAGAAAATCACCGAAAAAAGTTTCGGACACCGTAAAAGTTTTGGTTAGCGGAAAAGTTCCGCAGAGAGAGGTCATCGGATGAGTTTTGATGATACCGAAAAGTTGTTTCGGGATATACTATTAAGTCAAATTGGTTTCGGCACATGCCTGATAATTCTTGGAGGGTGCCAGAATCATTCTGGAAACTTTTTGGAATATTCTGGGATAAAAACAGGAAATGTTCCGGAGCTGCCGGAGCCACTTCAAATGCGTTTCACAGATGAAAATCACTAAACCTGAATTGTTTCAGAACGCGTTGAAAATTATTTTAGTGGGTACTGGAAATGTTCTAAGCCCACATAAATATTTTCAGTTCGAACGGACGCTGAAAAATGTCGTCGTGAATAGTGAAAATCAGCTTTATGGATATTTTTTGGAAAGCCACCTTTTAGGGCTTTTGTGAAAAGGCTTCTAGAAAAGCTTGGGGGCCAAGGAAGCCCCTCATGGGGGGCCCCAAGGGTTTAGACGGCCACACATGGTGGTGCTCCATAGAGCTCCACATGGCCTCCCATTTTGCCCATAACACCCTCATGTGTGACCTAATGCATGGGAGTTTTTGGTAATTTGTTGAGGCACCTTACCCCTTGGTTTTCCTATAAATAGGAGGTGAGGGGGCTGCCCAAAGATCATCCCTTGATCTCATACACATGCCATGACTTGTCTGGCTTCTCCCTCCCTCCCAGCGAAATAGTTTCATAGAGCCGAAAGGCTGTCTGGGTTCCGGCAGGAACTAGTTCTGGACGGCGAAGCACTGCCGGATAGCTGACACCATATGTGTGCAACCCCATAGAGAGATTGTAGTTTCGATCTTTTGCCCGAGGGGCTGTTCGAGTATCCTCCCGAAGGGCTGTCTGAGTTACCGTCCGAGTTTCGAGGGTCCTCCTGAAGGGTTGTCCGCGACATCGTCCGGGGGACTGTCCGACCGCCTCCCGAAGGGCTGCCCGGAGAGGGAGTACATCCTCACGGTTGGGAGGTTGTAAATCCTAGCTGCGGGGATCTGCACCGACGATCTCCACCGACTCTTCTTCCGCTGCGCTTCGAGTCGGTACGGATCAGACCAAACCTTGTATGCAGTCTCCATAGTGGTCCTGGGCGTGCTCACTATACCGGAAATTTTTATTTTCTGTCGCGTTCCCCTACAGATTGACCCCCTCTTGATGAGAGGATCATTGGTGATGACGATGGCTTCGATTTTCTCCTCCCGGAGGGAGGTTTTCCCGGCAGAACAGCTCCGCCGGAGCCCTAAATTGCTTCTGCCCAGGTTCCGCCTCGAGATGGCGGCGCTTTGTCCCGAAAGCTCTCTTCTGATTTTTTTCTAGGTCAAAACACTTCATATAGTAGAAGATGGGAACCGGAGACCTGCACCCCCCCGCTTGATGTCCTCCAGGGGCATCATGGTCACCGCTATATAGGTCATTCATGTTACATTCAAAATGCGATGATTCCGCCCCTTGCAGATCTTACATGGCTGCTTAACATGCTTTGGAACCTGGGAAAGCTTCCTGCTCCACCTGTTAGAGATGCTTGGGGGAGATCAGCGCCCACCAGCCGAAAGAGGGCCCCCCATCCAATCCTAGACATGGTTTGTTACCGCAATGGAGAATGGGAAGTCCTTGCATAAATGAGATGCAGTTTCTAGAGCATTGAGGCACAATTGGCACATGGGGTCAGGCGGCCACCCTCGGACCGCATGCGTATCAGCAATGAGGATACGCCCATGCATCACAAGCCAGACGAACATTTTGCATTTAGATTATGTGTATGCATTCCAAAGCATGGAGGCATCAAAGTTAGGGTGGGAACCCTGGAATTGCGTAGAATATGCTGAGGCAAATGAGTAAACAGCATTGATTGTACACTTCCAGGTGACGGTATCATCGTGATCATGCTAGAGGTTGTCAGAGGTGACGCTTCCCAAGGATGAACAAATTGCAAGAGTTTCTTGATGGTGCTAATTTTGTGACCATGTGCACCCAAGTCTTGTAACGAAGTTGAAAATAAACCATCCTCTGCTTCTTGGTGGCAATCTTTTTTGACCATGAAGACTGCAGGGCTTACACCCCACAGCATTTTATTAATAAAGAGAAGAGCACAAATACAAAGATCCTCAAGATGAGGAAAAGAAAATAAAGAAGGTAAACTAAAGAAAACTATACAAAAGGGAGAGGGGGGCTATACCTAAAAAGAGTACAACACTGAAAATACAAGAGTCCTCCTCAAGGAGGTAGGAAATCAATCCATCTAAGCAGGGCATCCCTATATCTTTTTTTGATCCAGTGGGAGAGGAGTGTAACATCATGTATGAAACCATTTCTCCATGCCCTAAAAGAAGGCCTTATATGCCTGAATGCCCTGTCATTCCTGACTTTCCAAACATTCCACCAAGCAAGAAAGACCACTTCTGCAAAGAAAGGTTTATTGAAATCCTTTCTAGCATGCATAGCAATTTCAACCATGCCATCACAATCCTTCCAAACAATCTGCAGATAGTTTCACACACGTACACTGAAATTGCATTGGAAAAAGAGGTGGTTTTTGTCCTCCAGTGTCCCAGTTGGACAAAGCACACACTCAGGCCCATCATTAATCCTCCAGTGTCTACGTTGGATCATATATTTGGTGTTAACTCTGTCCATTATGACCAGCTAGGCAAACATTTTGATCGACAAGGTACAAGAGCTCTTCCAGACCCACTTCAAAATGGGATTTGCCATAACCGGCTGATACACAAAGTCATAAAACTTTTTAGCAGAATAGTTTGCCTTCTTAGCATGCCTCCAAACCCAAGCATCAGGGAAACCGCTGTCCAAATGACAACATTCCATCAAAGAAGAAAGTTGATGAAACTCTTGGAAAGCTAGTTCAGACAGAGGTAAATAAAACAGCTCTTGAAAATTGTCAGTCTGAAAAACTTCCATGACAGAAAGATTTTTGTGGAGACAAAAGGAATAGAGCCTGGGAAATCTTTCCTGAAGAGGGGTGCAGGTATTTCCAATCTGCCAGTGATCTGACCAAAACAGCATAGTGTCTCCTCTGTGAACAGTGACAGAGGTAACAGCCCTAAACTTATCCATTAGCTTGCAGATATCTCTCCACCAGAAAGAACCACAAAGTGTTGTATCATGGGGAACTCTTTGGAAATAATAAGAGTCCCAAACCAGGTGCACCCATGGCACATCCTCCCTGTTGTAGAATTTGTTGAGATGCTTTAGGAGCAGAGCATCATTTTGTAAACCCAGGTTTAGGATTCCCAAACCTCCCTTGGATTTAGGTATACAAACAAGGGGCCAAGCAGCCAAGGAATGGCCCTTCTCCTGACCATACTTTCTCCATAAACACTGTCTCTGAATTCTTTCCAACTGCTTCAGAATACCCTGAGGGATTGACATGCTGCAAAGGAAGTAGATAGGCAGGGAAGAAATAACTGAGTTAACCAGTTGTAGTCTGCTCCCTTGAGGCAAAAACCAAGAGCTAGCTGTGAGCCTTCTCTCCATGCAATCTACCAGAGGTAAAAGGTCAATAATTTTAGGCCTAGTAGACCCACTGGCAACCCCAAATATGTGAAAGGCATTGAGCCTAACTGACATCCAAAAAGAGCAGCAACACAAGTAGCATCTGCATCATTCACATTAATAGGATACATTGAAGATTTATGAAAGTTGATCTGTAGACCAGTTGCCTTTGAGAATGAGCAGAGCACTGATTTGAGGGTCTTCAACTGAGAGCTTTGAGCATTTATGAAGAGCAATGTGTCATCAGCATACTGAACCACTGGGAAATCAGGGTCATGGGTGAGTGATGAAGCTATGTACCTAGGGTAGGGTCATAGGCCTGACCTAGACACCCTCCCCTAGTACATCACCCTAAAGTCAGAAGCATTCAAAGGATACCATCATCCACTCGACCATAAGCATTCCACTCGGAAGATTCAATGTCACTCGACCATAGCATCAGTCACTCGACAACCAGAAGGTCTAAAGCCGCTCTGAACAGCAACGGTCGGGCATTTACTTCGTAGACTTAATTGTCATTCATGTATCTTTATTGCTGGCGTTACTAGTAACGCCCCCTCTTTATGTACCTTGAACCCTGTGTAACTGAGGGCCGGAGAGGTCTGGCGAACTCTATATAAGCCACCCCCTCCTCAGGGACAAGGGTTCGCACCCCCTGTAACTCCACACACATATAATTCAGTCGACCGCCTCTGGGCACCGAGACGTAGGGCTATTACTTCCACCATGAAGGGCCTAAACTCGTAAACCTTGTGTGTACAACTTCACCATAGCTAGGATCTTGCCTCCTCATACCTACCCCCCATTCTATTGTCAGTCTTAGAACCACGATAGTTGGCGCCCACCGTGGGGCAGGTGTCTTAGCGACTTCTTGGTGAGGTCGCGATTTCTCTTATTCCCATCATCATGGTTTCCGGCGGTGGATTGGCTGAGGGCCGCGAGATCCGTCTCGGCGTGCTCGTCTTCGTCGCCGACGACTCCGCCTGGCTTCAGGAAGCTCCTCTTGATGTCGAGACGCTCCCCGTCCGCGGGGCGACGCACTTTCGCGCGTGCGTTCGCGGTGTCCTTCTCCGGCAGCCGTCGACCCAGTACCGGTCGGCTCCCGCGGTGTCCTCGCTCCCAGCTGTATGCCGACACAAGCGATCCGGTCGGTCGCGGCTTCAGCGGTGGGTGAAACACACGGTGGCTCGTCAATCGGACACCCCACAAGTCGCGGCAATCAAGCCCGACGAAACTCTCTACGGCCTGTTCGATCTGTCGACTGGCTCCGTCGAGACCGCATCCTAGTGAGATAGCAGCGATCCTGCGGCTGAAGTCCTGATGGTCGACGGACCACGTAGTCCGCCTGGCTTCCGCCGCGACGACGGCGGTGATGGTGGCGGCGATCCATCACGCATTCACGAGGAATACCACCCCGAACCCCTTTCTTCGCAGCAGAGGGAAGAGCTTCGCCGCCGCAACATGGATGCACTCCACACGCCCATCGTTGGGGAAACCCCCGAGGCTCGGGCCTTGGAGGAGGCACGCCTGGCCAATTTGGCTGAGCGCACTCGACTGGAGAACCTTCAGCATGCACTCGACGAGCGTGCTCGGCAGCGGATCCCTGAGTCCAGTCGACGTTAGCTTTTTCCGCCTCAACCTCAGGTATACCGCACTCCGATTCAACAGCTCACAGCTGCGGCCCGTATAGCAGAGTCAATTCAGCCTTCCTAGTCGGAGGCTGGCAGAGGTTTGATGCAGATCCGGGCCTTACTCCGGGCAGCAGGAGAGCAGAACACAGCAGTGTCTCAGTCGCGGAATAGGATTCATAGCAGATCCGTGATGGCAGATACAGTTCAGTCGGCCCACATCCCAAGATCGCCCCCGCGGCGTGAGGGACGTGGGCATCGACAGGATCAGTACAGGAACCACGAGCAGTATGATCACCGACTCGGCCGTGATGACCGTTGTCGAGTGCCCACACCTCTTCTGAGGAGTGGATCATATGTGCCTCGGCAATATGATGACAGACGCCCTCACAGTGGCGAGCGTAGAATACCAGTCGACCCAAGGGAGCCAGGCTTTGATGCGAGATCTATTCTCGTTCAAGGTTTGGTCGACAGGAACAGAGCACACAGAGAGGGCCTTGACAGAGATCACCCGACTGGCAGCAGAGTTCATCTTTCAAGTCCAGAGTGTTTCAGCAGAGCCATCAGGGCCGCGGTGATTCCTCCCAACTTCAGGTTGGCGACTGGAGTCAGCAAGTTCACTGGTGAGTCCAAGCCTGACACTTGGCATGAGGATTACCGAGTGGCTGTGCAGATTGGTGGCGGCAATGATGAAGTGGTCATGAAGCATCTTCCTCTGATGTTGGAAGGTTCAGCCAGAGCATGGTTGACTCAGTTAACACCAGGCAGTATATTCAGTTGGGAGGAACTTGCCCGAGTGTTTGTTAGAACTTTTGAGGGTACTTCCAAGCGGCCAGCAGGATTAACAGAATTGCAACATTGCGTGCAAAAACCGAATGAGACTCTAAGAGATTACATTCAGAGGTGGACCACTTTGCATGACACAGTGGAAAATGTGTCCCAGCATCAAGCAGTTCGTGCCTTTAAGGAAGGCGTTAAGTATCGAGAACTGATCCTGATATTCGGTCAGACGGGAGATATGTCTCTGACTCGGATGATGGAAATAGCCACTCGGTACGCTAACGGAGAAGAAGAAGATCGACTCCGCAGTGGAAAGAGCAAACCAGACGGTCAGGACACTGGTGGAGGCAATTCCAATCGGAAACAGAAGCGTAAAGCTGAGCCTGCAGGGCCCGGTGAAACTGCGGCAGTGATTCAAGGAAAGTTTAAAGGGAAACCTAAGGGGCCCTGGACCCCAAAGAAAGTGAAAGATCAAGCCGGAAATGATGTGTTGGATTTGCCGTGTCACATTCACACCAAGAAGGATGAAGAAGGTAATCTGATTTATCCTAAGCATACCACTCGAAAGTGTCGGGTTCTGATCCAGCAATTCCGAGAGAAACAACCTAATGAGAAGGAAAAGGAGTCAGACAAGGATGAGGACAAAGAGGAAGATGATGGTTTTCCCAATGTCAATTCCACCCTAGTGATTTTTGCTGATGTTGAGAGCAAAAGTCAACTGAAAGTGATCAACAGAGAAGTGAATATGGTTGCTCTAGCAACGACAACATACCTGAAGTGGTCACAAACAGCTATCACATTCAACCAGTCTGATCATCCTGCTCGCATAGCCACTCCAGGGAGGCAAGCGTTGGTGGTCGACCCAGTCGTTGGGGGCACTCGATTGACCAAAGTGTTGATGGATGGTGGTAGTGGTTTGAATATCCTTTACGTTGAAACCTTGAAGGGGATGGGCATTCCGATGCCCAAACTCAGTGAGAGCAACATGAGCTTTCACGGCGTCATCCCTGGCAAGAAGGCTGACTCACTCGGCCAGATAACCCTTGACGTGGTTTTCGGTGATTCAAAGAATTACCGTAAGGAAAAGTTGACATTTGAAGTAGTGGATTTCCAGAGTGCTTATCATGCTATTTTGGGGAGGCCTGCATATGCATGCTTTATGGCTCGACCATGTTATGTGTATCTCAAATTGAAAATGCCTGGTCCCAGAGGTTCGAATGCATCAACCAGACTTGAGTGCTTGCCTCCTTATTGGTAAAGGGTGCAGCGGTACGAGCCTATAGAACAGATCCTGTTCAACCCAGCCGGTGCTTGCTGCCCCAATCAGCAAAGAGCCTTTACTGCTTTATATTGCAGCCACTGGACAAGTTGTCAGTACAGTACTCACGGTCGAGCGGGAAGAAGAAGGAAAAGCCTATAAAGTTCAGTGCCCGGTGTATTATATTTCTGAAGTCTTGACTCCGTCCAAGCAGAGATATCAGCATTATCAGAAGCTTGTTTACGGAATTTACATGACCACGAAGAAGGTTGCACACTATTTTTCTGATCATTCCATTACAGTCGTCAGCGACGCACCTTTGTCAGAAATTCTAAACAACAGAGATGCAACTGGTCGAGTGGCAAAGTGGGCGATTGAACTCCTTCCATTGGATATCAAGTTTGAGGCAAAGAAAGCTATAAAGTCCCAAGCAATAGTAGATTTCCTCGCCGAGTGGGTTGAACAGGAACAACCGACTCAGATTCACTCGGAGCATTGGACCATGTTCTTTGACGGATCCAAGATGTTGAATGGTTCTGGTGCTGGGGTGGTATTGGTATCCCCCCGAGGAGACAGGCTCAGCTATGTTCTTCAGATTCATTTTGATTCCTCCAACAATGAGGCTGAATACGAAGCACTTCTGTACGGGTTGCGAATGGCCATTTCACTCGGTGTCCGTCGCCTAATGGTCTACGACGACTCAAATTTGGTGGTTAATCAAGTAATGAAGGAGTGGGACGTCAGGAGCCCGGCTATGACTGGTTATTGTAATGTAGTGAGAAAGTTAGAGAAGAAGTTTGAGGGGTTAGAGCTCCATCATATACCCCGACTAAAAAATCAAGCAGCTGATGATTTGGCAAAGATAGGCGCCAAGCGTGAGCCTATTCCCAGTAATGTGTTCTTGGAGCATCTTCACACGCCGTCTGTCCAAGAAGATCCCTTCATGGAGGAGCCCCCACAACCTAAGAGCCCTACTGATCCGACTGAAGTTGAAATCCCAGCCGTGGTCGACTTGGTCATGGAAGTTTTGGTCGTCATACCCAATTGGACAGTGTCGTACATTGCATATATTCTCAGGAAAGAGCTCCCAGAGGATGAAGAAGAGGCCCGTCAGATTGTCCGTCGATCTAAAGCTTTCACAGTAATGGGTGGACAGCTTTACACAGAAAGTGTTACCGGAGTCGCTCAGAAGTGCATAACACCGGAAGAAGGTCGAGTGATCCTCAACGACATCCACTCGGGGACCTGTGGTCACCATGCATCCTCTCGGACCATTGTGGCCAAAGCATACCGAGCAGGGTTTTATTGGCCACGAGCGAATGAAATGGCAAAAGACATAGTCGACAAATGTGAAGGTTGTCAGTTCTACCCCAACATGTCTCACAAGCCTTCATCAGCCTTGAAGACCATTCCGCTCGTATGGCCCTTTGCTGTCTGGGGATTAGATATGGTTGGACCTCTGAGGACTGGCAGGAGTGGCTTCACTCATGTGCTCGTAGCAGTTGACAAGTTTACCAAATGGATTGAAGCCAAGCCTATCAAAAACCTCGAAGCAAGTACTGTTGTCAGCTTCATCAGAGAGTTAACATTCAGATATGATGTCCCGCACAACATCATCATAGATAATGGGTCGAACCTCGATTCTGATGAGTTCGGAGCCTTTTGCGCTTCCCAAGGCACTCGAGTCGACTATGCTTCAGTCGCCCATCCCCAGTCGAATGGACAAGCTGAAAGAGCAAACGGATTGATTCTCAAAGGACTGAAACCCCGATTGATGCATACCTCAAGCATGCAGCAGACGCCTGGGTCGATGAACTTCCATCAGTGCTTTGGGGGCTGAGGACAACTCCTAATCGGTCGAATGGCCGAACTCCATTCTTCTTAGTCTATGGGGCTGAAGCTGTGCTTCCGAGTGACTTTCTTCACAATGCACCCCGAGTCGAACTTTTCTCAGAAGATGAAGCAGAACAGGCTCGGCAAGATGCAGTTGATCTCCTGTAAGAGGAAAGAGAGATGGCCCTAATCCGGTCGACCATTTATCAGCAAGACCTGCGTCGATTCCATGCCAGAAACATGAGGGGTCGGGCATTTCAAGAGGGAGACTTGGTTCTTCGAGTAGATCAGCAGAAACCACACAAGCTCGCTCCTGCTTGGGAAGGCCCCTTCATTGTCACCAAAGTGCTCCACAATGGAGCACATCACCTCTATAATGTCGAGCACAATAAAGACGAGCCATGCGCTTGGAATGCGGAGCTGCTCCGCCCCTTTTATACTTAAACATTCAGAATGTTGAGATGTAATAAGAAATACCTTCTAGTTTGATTATCAAAGACACAGTTTTACAGTCTCCTAAATGATTGTTGTTCCTTTTTTATATGTTCTAAATCCCCCAGCGGGTGCCTTAGATGTGAATCCGCTTCGCCTAAGTTTCAAAAAAAGAAATCCTGCCGAGTGAAGAGCAAGCCTCTCACTCGGAGGCTTAGCTGCGAATCCGTTTCGCCTAAGTTTTAAAAAAATCCTACCGAGTGGTGAGCAACCCTCTCACTCGGGGGCTTAGCTACAGTCCAGTACTCGCCTAAGTTTGAAAAATCCTACCGAGTGGTGAGCAACCCTCTCACTCGGGGGCTTAGCTGCAGTCCAGTACTCGCCTAAGTTTGAAAAATCCTACCGAGTGGTGAGCAACCCTCTCACTCGGGGGCTTAGCTGCAGTCCAGTACTCGCCTAAGTTTGAAAAATCCTACCGAGTGGTGAACAACCCTCTCACTCGGAGGCTTAGCTGCAGTCCAGTACTCGCCTAAGTTTAAAAAATTCTACTGAGTGGCGAGCAACCCTCTCACTCGAGGGCTTAGCTACAGTCCAGTACTCGCCTAAGTATAAAACACGTTCCGAGTGAGAACCAATCTTCTCGCTCGGGGACTTGGCCACACGCCCCGTCCTGATCAGCAAGGAAGACAAGGTGCAGGTCAACTGCGACCTTCTCCTTAGAGCTGCGCCATAAGTACAATGTGCGCTCCATCCCGATCCGCAAGGACGACGAGGTGCAAGTCGACCGCGACCTTCTCCTCAGAACTGCGCCATAAGTACAATGTGCGCTCCATCCCGATCCGCAAGGACGACGAGGTGTAGGTCGACTACGACCTTCTCCTCAGAGCTGCGCCGTAAGAACAATGTGCGCTCCATCCCGATCCGTGAGGGCGACGAGGTGCAGATCGACTGATTACCTTCTCCTCAGAGCTGCATCGCAAGTACAAAGACTATTTCGAGTGAAGAAACAAGTTCCACTCGAAGGCAAACACGAGCATATTCAGAGGAAAACCAAGTGCAGATAAATCCTAAGATTCCAGACCATGGATTAAAGTACTCGGGCATCAGGCCCGAAGGAGTTTAACGGTTACAAAATCACTCGGCATTCTGAGGCAAATTTAAGGCGAGGCATAAAGTTTCTTCACTCCGCGGGAGGAGGGCTAGCAGGCTCGACGAACTCGTCCAGATCAATTCCGTCAGCAATCCGAGTGGCAGCAGCAATGAAGGTTTCCATGAAGGATTGGAAGTCATGCCTTTTGGTATTGGCAACCTTGATCGCCGCCAGCTTCTCTTCTCGGGCTTCCTTGCAGTGGACACGAACCAGCGACAGAGCCACGTCAGCACCGCATCGGGCAGAAGACTTCTTCCATTCTTGCACCCGGCCAGGGACCTCATTGAGTCGAGTCATCAGAGACTCGAGGTCATTTTGGAGCGTCGCCCCTGGCCAGAGTGCTGTGTCGATGCGCGACACTGCAACTTTCAGCCGAGCAAGGTAGTCGACAACACCAGCAACACGGGATTCCAGTCAGAGCATGTTCATGGCAGCTTCGTCCTTAACAGGAGAGAGGATTGGTTCCAAGTTTGTCTCAATTCGCCCAGTCTCTTCCTTGAAGTTCTGGCAAAATTCCGCACACGCAACACAACGATGAGACAGTAACTATACATCGAGTCAACAGCAATAATTCAGTCGGACAAAGGAAAGCACCTTCGAGCATGACGAACAACTTCTTGGCAAATCCCCCCAGATAATTCTCCAGGTCATCTCTCTTGCGGGCGATGCCTTCTACTTTGTCGGCCAGGACTCCCTTGTCCTTCTTCAAATGAGTCGCTTCCTTGTTGGCTTCATCAAGAGCAGTCTTCAGCTTGGCGTTCTCTTCCTCCAGTTTACCGACTGAAGCAAGCTTCTGGTCGGCGAGTGCGGTTTTCTCTTCTGCTGCCTTCTGTGCAGCTGCAAGGTCCAGATCCTTCTTCGCCAGAGCCTGGTTCATTGTTTCTGAAAGAAGTAATGCTCGGTTCAGGAAAAGCAAATAACACTTGGATCAGGAACAAGCCAGTCGGCAAATTTTTCGTACCAGCGGCCTCATCCTTGGCTTTCTGCAAGTTCGTCTTGGCTAGCTCCAGATCGAGATTGAGCTGAATCTGCTTCCGCTCCAGGTCAGCAAAACGAGCTCCAAGTTCACAGGATTTCTGTAGTCAAAGGACGGTCAGTCGACAGATGAAAAGATTGGTTACTTCAGAGCAATAGAGTGATAAATTCAACAAGTTATAAGACTACTACCGAATCAAACATCCAACAGTAGTCTCGGGGACTACACCCAGTGGGTGCACTTAGCGTGCCCCCACTGGTTCGGTTTCCACTCGACATGGTTCGTCCAGGCCAAGTGTAAAAAGAAAGGAAGAGAAAGTTGTTCTCAGACCATAGTCGACTGCCCATAGTCGACTACGGTCTCGGGGACTACACCCATTGGGTGGACGCAGCGTGCCCCCACTAGTTCAGGTTCCACTCGACCTGACCATTCAGACCGAGTGAGAAAATTATGATTATCAGACCACAGTCGATTGCCCGCAGTCAACTATGGTCTCGGGGACTACACCCAGTGGGTGCACTCAGCGTGCCCCCACTGGTTCAAAAACTCAATCGACACAACCTAGTCGACCCAAGAAACAAAATTATTCAGCAGTAAGTTAAAACATCCAGTGGGTGTACAAATGCAAAACGCAGACTGATAGAAAAATCCCTCAGGGAAAGTTTTCAGGTAGCATATCCTAACAGAACAAGCGACAAGCTAAAGGGTCAGTCGGTGATCAACCAACCTAGACGTTGCTCTAGAGAGCTGAGCTGGCGTCGTAAGCAGCTTGGCTGGTCTCCCGGGCCACCTTCATCTGCTCCATCATGATGCCCGCCTGGCGTATAGCCTCCTTGGCAGCACCCACTTGGTCCTCTGGGACGTGATGTGCAGTAAAGAGTGAAGATGGATCGGCTGGAGTCTGCGCAGTCGACGCTGAAGGCTGGGCACTCGACAATGGCACGGCGAAAGTCACAGAAGTCCGATTGGCATCGCCAGTCTCCTGGGTTACTGGTTCCGTCACTGGCGTTGACTGAGGCGCCTTGCCAATTGATGTCTTCCTGCTTCTCCTTCCCATAGGCCTCAGTGGCACATCCTCGTCGTCATCTGGAAGATCAATGACATTGGGAGGAGCTGCAAAAGAACCAATCGCCAGGATTCAGTCGACTAGTAAAATGGCTGAGAGAGTAAAGACAAGATCGCAAAAATCATACCTGGGTTGGAAGTGATCGTGTCTCCCATTTCCTCGTCACCGTCTCTGTAAGCAGAAGTCCCAGAGGTAGCAGCACTACTAGTTTCAAGATTCACTCGGTTAAATCAAGAAGAAGTCGACAACACAGGTCCTTGAGCAAAAAATGAAGGCAAGACACTTACACAGAAGCGACGGGAACATCGATCTTGATCTTAGGCAGGGTCTTCCGCGACTTTGATGCCGCAACCTTGGGCTGCTTTGAAGCCTTTTCACTCGGCGCTAGGGAAGAAGTCCGAGTGTGCTTGGAAGATTGTCGAGTCGGCGGAGCTACTTTGCCACGGACACTTGCTGGGTCATGCTTATTCTTGGAACGCCTTTCGTTGCGAGGTGGTGACTTGACCTCTTCGCCACGCTCGAGTCCTCTCTTTCCTCCTCCTCTTCTCCTCCATCAGACTGATAATCCATGCTTTCGCCTCCACTTTCTTCTCCTTGCTGGTACTGCTCTTGCTCCCCGTTTGGCATTGAGTATGTATCCGTATAGATCTGCGAAGCAAAAGAGGTGAACAAAGGATGGTCGACTCAGTAAACAATTGCAAGTCAGAATGAAAAACACTCGGAAATAAAGAATGGACCTTGTCTGGTTGGTTGTTGGCGTCGAATGGAAAAACTCTTCGGGAGCCCCTGGGGTTGTCCTTGTTTCCTGTGATGCCTTGCACCCACTGCGCCACCGTCTTCTCATCAACGTCCTCCGGGTGGATCCGAGTGGAATCTTCAATTCCCGAGTACATCCACATCGAGTGATCACGAGCCTGGAGAGGCTGGATACGTCGACTGAGAAATACCTCGAGCAAATCCATTCCAGTCACACCCTCATGAATCCGCTGAACTACTCGCTTCATCAACATGGCCACCTCAACCTTCTTTGTTGGAGTCACTTTCAAGGTGGTGGGTTTCTGGACTCGCGCCAAAGAAAAGGGAGGGAGACCAGTCGAGTGGCCAGGGGTCGACTTGTCTTTGCAATAAAACCAAGTCGACTGCCACCCTCTAACCGAGTCAGGGAGAGTCATCACAGGAAAAGCGCTCTTCCCCCGCATCTGGATGCCCAAGCCCCCACACATCTGGATTACCTGGGTTTTCTCGTCACTCGGGCTAGCTTTTTTCACAGTCTGCGAGCGACATGTGAAGATGTGCTTGAACAGACCCCAGTGCGATCGGCAGCCCAGGAAATTCTCACACAGTGAGACAAAGGCAGTAAGGTACGTGATAGTATTGGGAGAGAAATGGTGGAGTTGAGCTCCGAAGAAGTTTGGAAAGGCACAGAAAAAGGGATGTGGGGGCAAGGAAAAACCGCAGTCGACGTGGGTGGCGAGCAAGACGCATTCGCCCTCCTAGGGCTGTGGCTCTGTTTCGTCCCCCGGGAGCCTCCAGGAACCATGCTCGATTAGCCCACTCTCGGCCAGATCTCGCAGATCATCCAGCTCGATGGTGGACTGGATCCAGTCGCCCTGAACCCAGCCGCGCGGCAAGCCAGATCGCGATGACGACCCGCTCCTGCCGGTCTTCTTCCCCTTCCCCTTCGCCGCTCCCTTCTTCGCGCGTTCCAGCGCCGCCATCTTGTCCTTCGCCATCGAAGCAAGAGGAGCGCGGGCGAGAGGTGGCGTCGAGAACGGAAGCGGAAGTGGTGGAGAAGCAGAGGAGGAAGAAAGGGGAATTGGGGCGCACTGTGCAGAATTCTCCAATCCAATGCCTTTTATGGAACCGTTTCCGAGTGACTGACCACTGGGCCCGGGCGATCCTGTCAAATCCCGCAACTGGCGCTCGCTCGGTACGTGGCGAAAAAGGTGGCGTGGATATCGAGGCATCCCTGCCTAATCCGTCCTGATTACTGCGGCCTCCTCTGTCCCGCGCGCTTCCCAAAATTTCGAATCCCGCAAGATCCGGGAGCAGCAGAGCAGTCTGTCAGACCGAAGATTTTTTCCATACCAACACTCGAAGATTTTCAGTAAAAGTTCACTCGACAGACTAAGAATGGATCAAGGTGACTGGAAAAGAAGTTGAAGTCATCATGTTGTTCATTGATCCCAGCAAGACGCTTCCGAAGCGCAAAAATTGAGTCGGAAGTATTTTCAACTCCTTCTCCACTCGAACCCTGAACCATTCGGGGGCTAATGATGAAGCTATGTACCTAGGGTAGGGTCATAGGCCTGACCTAGACACCCTCCCCTAGGACATTACCCTAAAGTCAGAAGCATTCAAGGGATACCATCATCTACTCGACCAGAAGCATTCCACTCGAAAGATTCAATGTCAGTCGACCATAGCATCAGTCACTCGACAACCAGAAGGTCTAAAGCCGCTCTGAACAGCAACGGTCAGGCATTTACTTCGTAGACTTAATGATCATTCATGTATCTTTATTGCTGGCGTTACTAGTAACGCCCCCTCTTTATGTGCCTTAAACCCTGTGTAACTGAGGGCCGGAGGGGTCTGGCGAACTCTATATAAGCCACACCCCTCCTCAGGGACAAGGTTCGCACCCCCTGTAACTCCACACACATATAATCCAGTCGACCACCTCCAGGCACCGAGACGTAGGGCTATTACTTCCACCGTGAAGGGCCTGGACTCGTAAACCTTGTGTGTACAACTTCACCATAGCTAGGATCTTGCCTCCTCATACCTACCCCCCATTCTACTGTCAGTCTTAGAATCACGACAGTGAGCAGTGGCAAACTTAAAAATCCCTGATGCAACCTATCATTTATCAATGTCTGCAAAAGATCTGCAGCAATTACAAACAGTAAAGGAGAAATTGGGTCTCCTTGCTTAACCCCACACTTGCATTTAAAATGATTGCCAGGTACACCATTAAGCAGTATTGAAGAAGTTCCAGAAGATAACAACTGCTTGATCCATGTAATCCATGTATTATCAAACCCTTTTGCGAACAGGATTTTCAGAATAGCCTCATGCTGAATGGAATCAAAAGCCTTTTCAAAATCCAGCTTTAGAAGGAGAATGGGCTTTTTAAACTGGTTGCATTGATGGATATACTCAAAAGTCCAAGCTAGGCAGTCCTGTATTGTTCTAGATTTGATAAAACCATATTGATGTTTATGCACACATTTGGTGATCTCCTCCTGAAATCTGTTTGCAGCCAGCTTTGTGAGGAATTTAAGACCAACACTAGTGAGAGATATTGGTCTAAAATCGCCCACAGTCTCAGGATTCTGCTTTTTTGGGATCAATGTAATGAAAGCATCATTGAGATTCTCCAAATGTGCAGATCCAGCATGGAACTCATGTACCAGTCTGATGAAATCAGCAGAAATGATGGGCCAACACTTCTTTAGGAAGAGGCCATTGAATCCATTAGGTCTAGGAGCTTTATCAATGGGCATTTCCTTAATTACCTGTTCAATTTCTTTGACCTCAAAGGGTTTTGTTAGCACTTCCAGACCCTGCACTCTAGGGATTAAAGACAATATATCCCCCTCCAGAGTTATTGGCAAAACTGTACCCATTCTTGCTTTAAAAGTATTTAAGAAAGCCTTGGCCATTCCCTCATGTTCTGATGTCACAGAGCCATCAGACAACAATAAACTAGCAATAAAGTTCCTTCTATATCTCTCTGTAGCCATGGCCTAGAAAAACTTGGAATTTTCCTCTCCCACTTTGATATATCTGATGGTACATCTCTTTCTCCAATAAAGATACTGCAGGTGTAAAAGGTGTTCATGGTGGAGTTTTGTAATTCTCCTGAAGTTGGCCTCAGGCCTGGGTAGAGGTCTCATGTCCTCAAGATTATCCAACCAAAGAATCACCCAGTTGCAATTTTCAGTCAGCTTCTTGAGATGGGACAAACCTTTCTACCACTTCTTTAGAGCAAAATGCAAGGCCTTTAGTTTATCCACAATAATAGCTGAAATATGTGACTTGTTGGAGGGCCTCTTCCAAACCTCTTGCACACAATCCATAAAACCTGGTTGATGAATCCAATAGTTCTCAAACCTGAAAATATGAGCCTTTGGTATGGAAGTGCTTATAGAAATCAGACAAGGCACATGATCAGACACTGTTTTTTCAAGAGGAGTCACTTGGGACATAGAATAAATGCTGATCCAACTAGCAGAGGTAAAAACCCAGTCAAATTGCTCCAGAAGAGGCATGTCTTGCATGTTTGACCAGGTAAATTTCCTGCCCTTTAAAGGAAGTTCCAGAAGACCCAGGTGACCTATGATTTCATTGAAAATGAACATGTCATTCACATTGCCACCCGGGAGATTTCTATTATCAAGTGATCTAATGAAATTGAAATCCCCCAATAAAATCCATTTATGCTCCGGCTCAATCTCTAAATTATAAAGCCAGTTAACAAAATCATCTCTCATTTGACCCTGACAAGGACCATAAATATTCACCAGAAACCATTGTTCATTGTTATGCACTGAGGTGAAGTGTATGATAATAGCATATGGTTTTACTTCCACCAAAGTACCCTGAAACGTGTCCGATCGCCACGCAGTTAAAAGACCACCTGAAGCACCCCTCGAGGGAGATTCAACAAATTGACCAAAACCAGAAGGATAGATGCTTTTTATAATGGCACGAGTGCAAATGGAGAGCTTTGTTTCCTGGAGACAAACCACAGCACATTGACTTTCAGTCACCTTTTCTCTGACAAAACGCTGCCTAGCTTCAGAGTTTAGACCTCTGACATTCCAACAAAGGATTTTCCAACTACACATTGTCACATGATTCATTAGCAACCGAAACAGAATAAACCAAATGTAGCACGGCATACAATGCCATACATCCCAAAATATAACAGAGTTCATGAATGCAGTCTGCAGCAACCATAACCAGACCCAACGCGATAATAAAAGTATCAAATTTAACAGGCTCGCCAAGCCAAAACAAGCTAGATAACATAATCATTTAAGCCGTGGGAGAAGTAGAGTCCTCCTTTGGATTAGCCGTAAGCTTGTCCGTCGATAGAAGGGAGGGATCAATCTCCAGCTCTGCTCCCACCGCCTGCAAGACATGAATCGGAGTGTGTGTAGGAGCATCATCTTGCTTGTCTTGGCGAGGAACCTCTGCAGAAGTGGGATGGGACTTGTTGTCCATGGGCTTGGAGCGAGGACGCTTCTTCGTGGGTTGAAGAGAGAGCTGCTCAAAAACCACATGTTTGAAGCCATCCAGCTTTGCCGCACTTTTGGTGCAACCCCTGAGTGACGTATCCACGATGGGTGCAGGTACCTTCTTCCTTCCTCTCTGCCTTTTCTCCTTGACTATTTTCTCCATAGAAAAAACCACCGATGTAGAGGAGACATCACCAGAGTCAGCAGGTAGGGCCTCTTCAGAAGCAGAGTCAGAAACAACAGGCAGATCATCAAACAGAGCTCTGCTACTGGGTGTCTGACCATCACCGATTTACGAGCAGGAACAGAGCTAGGCAAAGCAGCCACCAACAAGGACATCTTCTTAGACTCATCAAAAGCAATAGACCAGGAACGCTTGGAGTATATGCTTGAGCTCATTGGCTTGAAGAAAATGGACCTTGGCACTTCTTTGACAGAAAAATCGAACATCAGATTCTGGAAAGACCTCTTCCAAATCATTTTCGGGGGAAGAGGTGGCCCTGCCACAATGCGTGCCATACCAATGAAGATCTCATGGTGCTGAGTGACGGGTGGTTGATAGGGCACAATTGCCAACGGGTTCTTCATAGGTTACTGCACCAGCTGAAGTTCTTGATCAGGCTGCAGAGGTTGATCTTCATGCTGCTGTAAATTGACATCCTGAACATGCTGCTCTACTGAAACTGATCCTTCCGGCTGGTCAATTACAATCGAGATCTGATCCTGTTCTGGAGCTGCGGGCTGCGGGGGCCGTTCCCCCTTTGCATCATCGCCCCACAGAGCATTGCCCCAACCTTGGGCCACCTCATTGATAGGCGGAGGAGGATCCACAACAGGGGCATCGTTCCATCCCAGCATTGGGTAGGGAGGCAACACAAAAAGCAGATTATCAGGAATGAGATTTCCAGGTAATGGATGAGGATTCCCATCCAAAGGCATTGGGTCCTCATCGTTTGGCATTTTATCTGCAAAGTTCGCTCCCAAAACATAACATGCAGCAGTCCATGAAACTTGAGCGCCACCCCACTCGGCATAATCTCCAAAAACCACATCACGCGGAACTAAAGGCGTATCGGGAAAACTTGCTTCAACCAATGTTCTGACAAGGTAAAGATCTTCACTGTCCCAAGAGATAAACTTTCAGAGGTGCCTACAGCTTGAGAGATGAACTCTGGGGTGCGGTAATCTAGGGGAATACCAATGAACATTAACCAGCCCTTACGAAAACCATGAGTCCCCTTGAAGTTTCCCCCCTCGTCATGTTTCATTAATCTAACAAATCGGTCATTGCCAAGGGGAAAAGGAGCATGTTGAATCAAGGTGTATCTGACTGACGGATCTCTAACTTGGAACAGACCAACCCCATGAAACCACGGCTGAGCAGAGCGAACCAAAATACCTCAATTCTGTAGGAACTGAACCACCTCCTAGCGCACCGGACCGAGAGGCCCCTCCGGGGCAGGCATCACTTCAGCCACCATGTAATCCTCATGGCGGCGTGGTGGGCGTGCTGCAGGCGTGAAGAAGGTCCGATGAAGACGACGATCGCCGTCATCGATGATGTGATGACCAGCTGGCACGAAGCGCTGAGGATCGAGCTTGTAGTTCACCATGGATGAAGATGAAGCTTGCTTGGGGTTTTCTTTGGGCAAAGGGGAGGGATTGTGGTTGTGATGCAATGGGGGTGGCGGCGATGGGACTGGACGGTCTATCCCAGTAACTCCGGCTCCCTTCCCATGACAAGCAGAGGATTCCGAGAATAACGTATTTTGTTGCAGGGAAATTGGCCTCCAAACCAATCCACTGGAGCACGCGAAATCATTACAGTCTCGCCTAGAGTTGCCCAGACGAGAGCAAGCCGCACAGACCTCTCGCATTCCACAAGCAGATGACAGGTGGCCCCTCTGAGAGCAAACAGTACATGTAAATGCGGTCCACCATGTCATCGACCATGGCTTCAAACTGACGCGCAGCCTCTTGCGAGGAAGGGATATCCTGGAAACTAGTCATTGGGCTTATACTAGCAGAGTTGGCAGGCCCAATAGCAGCTTGGCGTGGGCTGACAGACTGGTGGGCTTCCATAGGCAATGGGCCAGGATGCAAATTACCAATTTGAATAGGAGCCAATCCCGCCTCCGTGATCCGTGGCGCTGGATCCTCAGCATGCATGGTCGTCCGTTCCATAGAAACCGGATCACACACTGGATCAAGGATTGTCGGCCGGCTCAACTCCGGCAATGGGGTTACCGTACCAAACACAATAGGTGGTTGAGCCACCGTCCAAAGCAAGTCCTGTGGAGGGGACTATCGAATGACAACACGCTCATGAGCAGGGAGATCATACCCTCCATCCGTGATCGTATCAATGCAATTTTGCGTCGCAGGGTATCTATATCCTTTGCAAGCAGAGTAACGCTCAAAAGTGGCAAAGGAGAGTTTCTTCCTAGCAGAGCAAGTTGACTTTAGAGAGGATCTAACAGGAGGTTTATGCATGGCCAAAAGACCTAAAGATGATCGACGCTTTGTTGGACTAACTAGAATCCATTCTGCATCACACTTTTTCCTCCAGATCTTGAGCTCTCGAATCCAATTTGGCCCCCCATTACCCCATAGATGAAAGTAGCATTTGAACAGATCACAAGCAAAAGAACGAAGATCCATAATAATGAAACCAACTTGCTTGCAAGAAACTTGGAAAGAATAAACCTTATCCTTGATGTGATCCACATGAAGATCAATTGCCGAGCCCCCAGTTGCAGCTTCTAAGGCCGCCACCACAGAATCCTCTGATAAACGGAAGGCATGACGGCTAAAAGAAACAACCAAAATAAATGGCCTTCTTCGCCCCAATGGGTGAACCGTGTGACCAGTTGATTTGAAAACCTCATCAGAAAAAACCCTACCCTTGGAGAAATCCAAGCCAAGGGTAGATCCACCAGTAGAACCCATAGAAGATGGGTATTACCTTGATCCAGAGGAGACGCCGGAAAGGATCGCCGGATGAGATCCACAGATTAGT
The DNA here is from genome assembly GCF_018294505.1 of Triticum aestivum. Taxonomy (NCBI): domain Eukaryota; kingdom Viridiplantae; phylum Streptophyta; class Magnoliopsida; order Poales; family Poaceae; genus Triticum; species Triticum aestivum. Next base: position 39,416,894 of record NC_057796.1, read on the forward strand.
GGATGAGGAGGGAGATCGCCGGGGAGGAGGCCAATGCCGTGGTGGGAGGTGGGAGCGCCATATGGGAGAAGTCTTGTTATAAGTCCTGGTGGCAATCTTGAAGAGATACGAGCCTAGGTTCCGCCAAGGCAGTCTAGTCAACATGCCAGAGAAGCGCCTTTCTTCCATTTCCTAGGGTAATAGGAGTAGAGGTCTGGAAAAGTTCAGAAGTGTATTTTTTGCAGTCGTTTCATGGTATGTTCTACCATGTTGCAATTTTAATTTTATTTTTTAAACATGTTGCCCTATGTGCATTTAGATATGTAGCAACCAAATTTACACTTTGTGCGGCTATATCACTCTGATACGTTGATTGGATGGAATTCTCTGTATAGGAAAAGGTTATTTTCCCCTCATTTTGTTTTAAAATACTTACAAACATGGAATGTGTATAAAAATGTATGCCCCGAGAAAATAATAGGCATGAAGTATCTGCTAAATGATAAGAAAGAAGACATTCATTTACCAGGGAAATGTTCTACTTATTAAATACAGTCAGTATTTTGAGATACAAACATCAAAAGAAAAAAAATTCAAAATAAGTATTACCTACCTTTTGCTTGTATATCAATCATTTTATGTGACAAAATATTTGCAAACCAGAACAATATGGTTGTTGAGTGAAATGAGCCTACATTAGACACCTCTTGATGCCAATGTTTGGTAATTAAATTAGAAGGTCATACTTAAGATTGGAAATGTAACCCCACAATAAAAAAATCTAGTCTCCGCTAATATAGAAAGTGGGTTTGCTTCTCCTTAAGCACCTCGAAAGTGTTGATGACTCTAGGATTCGTCAGAGAGCCTGTGGATTCGTCTCCCCTCTGCCTACCGCTCTGGAGGCTGGTAGTAGGTAGGGGAATCTCTGTGCCTTTGCTCCGGCTAGTAGTTTAAGTTAGAGTTTTTTTAGTCCTCGCAAGTGCGGCGCTCGGGCGGATGGTTGCATTTCTTCTAAGAGTTTGTCTTCCAAGCTCCTTATCGAATTCATTTTTCTGGAAGTTGTCGATAGAGCTCCGACGTAGATTTCTGCCATCTCCTTTGGGCGGCAAGGTTAGGGTTTCTCATCATGCGTGCGTGATGACGTGATTTGATGTCAGTTGCTTCATATCTATTCAAGGGTTCAATGGCAACGAGTGTAGTTCCAGGGCATTGGTCCTTAGGGGCATGTGTATGAAGAGTTCCTGATTATCGTCGCCAAGGTCAAGCCGGCCCCGGTAGGGGAGGGGCGACAACGACGCATTGATAGCTCGTACTGATGGCGGTATTGGTCATTCGGTGGTACCGAGACCTCAACGTAATTTTATTATGCTGGAGGCGCTTTGTAATTCTGATGAACGTCTATAACATATTACAAATTTTTTCGTAAAAAATAAAAATAAAATTTTAGACCTAATTTTCACTAACCTGTCACCAATTCTCCTTTAAATTTCGTTGTGGGCACCTTCCTCCTTTAACCCACATGTTATTCCATAAGATCGGTCCATAGATATAGGAAGACTCTCAAATTAAATAACCAAAAACCTGGTTGTCTTTCTTTTTGACAAAATGGGAGCTTTCATCCTTGATTTCACAAGCGAACCCATCATACATAACAAAAGTCATGTCACAACTCACAAGTCATGGCCAAAATGAAAGGAAATAAGCCCATCTGAAGGGCGTAGACATCCTTCCAAGAAAAGATGGACCTAGCAACGAGTGACAAAAGAAAATATGGACTTGATCAAACACTACCAAAGACAAATGCCCATCAATTTGATTATCCAACGTCTCCGATCTATTGTAGTTGAGAAGGCTCAACCTTTTTTCGCAAATAAAATATTTCAATTTTTCCGTAGTTGAGAAATCTATCATACTCCCTCAATGTATAGAGGCTGCGTCAATTAATTCAAATCGAAGGGAGTACTTTTTATCCTTCAATTTTTTTCGTAGAACTTCATCATTCTCCTAGCCTCTCAAAATACTTATTTGCACTTCTGACCCTGGGGATATGCACCATTTATTTTGGCGCTTTTGAGAGGGTGTCATGCCATTTGTATCAACGTTTTTGGAGTCGCGTCATCCATGTTGACGCCTTAAGCAGAATGTAGGGGTAGTTGGAATTGCTGGAAATATGCTGCTTACATTTCTTTCACGGCTTAAACTTTTTGTAAAACTGGCCAGTGCATAAAAACTTGATAACAACCTTAGAGCATCTCCAATAGATCACCAAATTGTGCTTCAACTAAAATTTACATCGTTAAGAAGTGCTCTTTTACATCAACAAAAACCTCCAACTCCAACAGATGAAGTGAAATAGATGTTGCAAAATACATGACAATTGTCTTCTTGTGGGTGCCCTATTTTACATCATTTGTTGGAGCACTTGGTGATGTAAATATAGCATTTGATGATGCAAATTTTGCTCCAGCCGTGTGGTCCCTTGGTGATGTAAAATTTGCTCGAGAGCGTCAAGTGATGCAAATTTTGATGGCCTATTTTACGTTACGGTCTATCCTCGAGTAAAAATATGTGCATCTACATCATCTATTGGAGCAACGTTCTTGCCCTCTCGTGATGTAAAAAGTGGTCCCTGCGTTTTTACCCTCTTGTGATGTAAAAATGGGTCCTGGCCTATTTCACATCATCTATCGAAGATGCTAGTGTTGTAATCTCCTATAATATATTACGAATTTTCCAGCCATATCATAATTGTATATTCTGTGTTTTTTGACTTGAGAGCCACTGATACACTGACACATGAGTCTGATGACATGATAAGCCATGTGAGGTTTGCATTCTCTGCAATCTTCCTGTCTAACTGTATACTCATGTTCCGCTGCTAAACTTTGGCCCATCACCACGTGACGCTCTGTCAATCTCAGACACGTATATGTTTACACTCTGTCAAAAAGTTTCTGAGTTTTATATTTTTAATTACCCTCCTAATCTGCACTTTAACCCAGATATTGGTCGGTGGAATGTTAATTAATTATACAACTAGGGTTCGTAAAGCAAAGATATATTTTTGTCTTGTGCTGCAAAAGCTACTGCGTGTTTGTTTCGTATAGGGAAGGCTTTTTGTCGGTGCAAAAGAATATAGTGCTTGAATCTACTGTATATGTATACAATCGATGTTGCACAGTTCAGGAGTATGTACTTGGTTATTACTCCCTTCATCCCATAATGTAAGATGTTTTTGACACATTATGAGACGGAGAGAGTATTTTTTTCCGTCACGTGTTAATTGAAAGCACATTTCACTTTTAAATTGTACTCAGTTTAGAACTATATTTTTACCTAACGGATGATCACTATCTACACAATTTACTCAACTTGGCCAATTTACACAATTCCATGGGATGGTCCCACATGACAGGCCCATATGGAATGTGACTGAGAGATCTGCACATATGTTTGAAAAAGAAAAGAGATCTGCACATATCAGTGGATGTCACTGGGCACCTAAAAGCACGTGCCTTGTATTGAACGTACGTTGATGTACCAGGCTGCCGGCTACCAACATTAGAGCAACTCTAGCAGATTCTGCATCCCGCCCCGATCCGTAAAATAACTGTCAAAATACGGGTCGACGCGGGAAAATATATCCGATCAGACACCGCATAAGCTCTCGACCCGTAAATTTTTTTACAGGGCGTGGCAAAAGATCTCCCTCGACCTCTAGATTCACGGGGTGGGAGGACGACCCGAGCTCGGCCCCTATCCGCGGCGAGATTTGGCAGGAGGGACATTTCCGCGCGGCCGTTCCCGCTCCCCCACCCTCCGCCACCATTGCCCCGCCACCTCATGCTCCGGTGCATCTTCCCCGGCAGTCCTTCGCCGCCATGGATGACTCCCTGCTGTCCCCCGTCGCCGTCGAGGTCGCGCACGCTCAATCCCCTCGGGCGGATCTCGTCGCCGGCCATGTTGGCCCCGCCGTCGCCCAAGGCACCACTGCGCCTGCCCGCAAGCGGCAGGGCAACGTGGTCGTGCAGGGCGGGAATCCGGCTGCCCCCGCCGCGAAGGCCCGCGCTCCAGGCGCCGACGCCGCTGCGCTATCCCGGCCAGCGGCGGAGAAGGTCGGCAAGGTCTCCGGCGTAAAGCGCAAGAAGATTCCGGCAACAAAGAAGCCCCCTCCTTCATCGACTCCCTCCACACCAGAAAGAGGTTCCCCGGCGATGCCGCTCAACGGTGCTGCTCCCACCGCCAGCGAGGTGTTTGACGAAATGGCCGGAAGATATGCGTCTTCGCTCATGGCAATTTTCTTTGCTTTTCGCCATTTGCGATAGCTCGTGACTTGTTGTCGTTCAATATAGTGGTGGTTCGAACAATGCAACTGCCGAGTTCATGAACTTGTTGGACACCAATGCCGTTGACATCGATCAAGCCCCGCTCGCCGCATTCGATTACAATGAACGAAGGGAAGCGTGGATGATCATGGTGGTGAGGAAGAAGTGGAGGAGATCGATGAGGGGGCATAAGCAATCGCAAACAAAAAGTGGAAAAAGCCAAAGATCGAAGAACTACACGATCTTGGAAGATCAAATCTTGATCAAGGCATGGTGTGCGGTGTCTCTTGATACATGCACGGGTACTTCTCAAACCGCCAAAAGGTATTGGCAAAGGATCGAAGATCAATACTTCTGCATTATGGCAAAGTATCCCAATAGGACTCCACGCACCTTTCGGTCGCTTCAAGGGCGTTGGGATGTGATCAAGCCTATTTGCAGCCGTTGGGCAGCTTGCTTGGAGCAAGTACGCAACGCACCTCCAAGTGGAACCGTGGAATCCGACTATGTGAGTTCATTTTGACTTTGTTCAAGTTGTGCACATCATATTGCATCATATGAAATGATTGCATCATATGAAATAATTGCATCGTTCAAATTGTGTAGGACAAAATTGCCCAACAAAGATACAAGGACATGGAAGCTTCGGAAGGCAAATTGTTCAAACTAGAGCATTGTTGGGACTTGCTCAAAGAGTGCGAGGAGTGGAAGTTGATTGACAAAGAATCCCCACCGAAGAGAGGTTCACTTACAAACATGGATGAAGATGAGGATGATGATGGCCCAAGAAACTTGAACGAGCCCGATGGTGACAAGAAGACTAAGGAGAAGATGAAGAGAGAGCACGAAGCGTCGAGCTTGAGGGAGAAGATTGATGCCATGGTGCAATCAAATGAGTTGATGTTAGTGAAGACGTTGGAGATCAAAAAAGAGTTGGCCGAGAAGAAGACACGGGAGAAGCAAGAGAGATGGCAATTGCTCAAGGAAGAGGGGCTGCGCAAAGCGGCCATTGAGGAGAGAATAGCACGTATCGCTAAGAACAAAGCCATGTCCAAGTTGCTCGCCGAAGAGAACAAGATCATGACAATGAACCGCAATGACATGGAACCCTCACCAAAGAATGGCATGATATGGCAAGAAGAGAAATCTTGAAGAGGAGAATGCTTGCGTCAGCCAGTGCGTGTTACAGTGCCGGAGATGTTTTTTATCGGGGTTTGGAACCAATGTCGCCGATGCGTTCAGTACACCAGCCGATGATTTTGGTGCGGGAGTTGGAACAAGCGGCGGAGGTGGATTCGGTGGTTCCGATGAACTCCATGGACTCGATGGCTCGGAGTGAAGATTGACCAAGATGATGTCGGACGTGGTCGTCACTTTTGCAAGACCCTCTTTTGCGTTTGTCCTACAAAACTTTAATCTTTTATTTGCGCGTGAACTATGTTTTATTGTTTGAATTTGAACTTATTTGTCGGAACCGATGTCAAATTCGATAATTGGGCGTCTTCGGTTTGAAGGTCGACGCGGCGGTGCCCGAGCAGACCCCGCGTAGCCGACCCGGAAAAAGCATATTCACCGAATATCCTTTTTTACGGGCTCGTTTTGCGAGGTCTGAGTCTGACCTCGCCCGCGCCGGCTTGCATATACACTTTTCCGCGAACTGCAAAACACTTATGCGGGTTGGCATTTTGCGGGGTCTGCTAGAGATGCTTTTAGTACATTGCGGTCACGGCTAACAAATTGAGGGAGGTGTTTATAGGGGTAGGGGGTGTGCGTGCGTAGGTTAATATGAATAGATGTATGTCATGTATGTGACATATGCGATTGTTACACATTCAAGAAAAAAAACCTGAACGAGAGGTCATATTGTGCGGTAGGCACTTCAGGTGCACTTTTGTACAAATCCTGAAAAGCAGTCCATGACGCTTATTATACCATCACAAAACTCTAGATCTAAGTTTCCCTCGAAAAAAGAAAATCTATATAAACTCAATGCACATGTCGAGAAACGAGAAACACAATCTTAATTTGGTTACTATTCACTGTACATAATTTGTCATTTCTTCTTTTGTTTCTCCTTGTGCATGTTGCGTGGATTCCAAATCTAGTTATGCATGACTTTGAGTCTTTGATAGATGCCAACTTGGACTCGGGTGTTGCATCTCGTACGATATGGTCCTAGCAAACTGGGATTTACTCTGCTTTTGCTCTGCTCTTTGGTACCAGCAGCTCACCAACTTCAACGGTCTCCCATTTTGATCAAGTGCATGCGGCCAATTCCAGCTCGTGTAAATGTGTGATCAACCAATTCCAGCTCGTGGAAACGTGTGATCACCTAAAGGTACTTGAGAATAATCGTCCAAACATGACATATGTGCACCAATCCATTCTTTCAAACTGTTCAAATGCCTTGCTTTGATTCTGTGCTCCAACAATATGAGATCTTCATTTAATTTGAATCTCCAACGGTTAATACTTTCGACTTCGTATCTAAAGATCTTTCCATTTCTTTGTATCCAATTCCAACATCCTTGAATGATGATATCCATAGCCTTTTTTTGGGGGGGGGGGGGGGGGCAATTGATGGGCAATGAGAATGCCATCAAAAGTAGATATCGTAATCTTTTGCTTGGAATAATACTCTTCCAACAATCTTGTGAAAAGTAGCAATCCTAAAAGAGATGTCTTGTAGTTTCCTCAGCATGTTCATTGCAGAAAACACATTCATACAATCTAGATGAAAATTCTTCCTTCTTAGTAGGTTTCTAGTATTGACTCTGTCATTCATGAGCAACCAAAAGAAGATTTTGTGCCTTAGTCTTTTTGCAGTTTGTGATACATCTTGATTGATGAATACTATTTTGTTTGTCCATGTCCTTTCCAAGCATCTTGCCTTTGAGGAGACCCGTGCAGTTCAATTAGCCCTTGAAGTTCAGTGTACCGAAGAAAAGCTTATTCAGAGAGGGGGTATGAATGAGTTGAGCAGGATCCTTGGATGTTATCCAACTAGCAGCAGATTGAGAATCATTTCTGACAAAATCTTGAAGTTATGGGTATTTGTTGATCAGAGGTTCATCCAACCACTTGTCATGCCAAAGGAGAATATATTGTCCATTTCCCATTTTACGGTTAGAATGTTCCATGAACTGTAGCACCCGCGCAACATTGCAACAGCCGTAACCCCCAAAATCCATCAAATCAAAACAGAAACACTTCAACCAGAACCAACTAACCAAACACCCCATCAACATCGAACCTCGGGAGTCAAGATGACAGGACCTCTCCTCCTGGCCTATCTCCAAATCGAAACTAAAAGAAGTATCGTAACAAAAGGGAAAACAAAGGATGGTCGATGAACTAATCAAAATGCAATCACATGGCATGAAGTAGTTCATGCACATACTCGTTGAACTCACAACATATTTTGGTGTCCTCGGTGATGTGGAGCGCAACCTTGGGCTAGGTGTATCAAGCGTCTTGACCTCTAGGAATGAGCAGAAAAACTGCGAGCCAAAACTGGATCAGAAAAGCTGAGACCGAAGTTGAAAAAGGTTAGCAAATGTTCAAAACCGAACTTAGCTCATTGGGCCAAGATATTGAATCAAGGCCTAGCAAACTAAGCAAGATAGGCAATAGCCCACCTACCAACTACACCTACACGAATAGCCATACATCAGCCCAAACGTACACAACCCCCAACCCTAATATGTTCCATCCCCCCCCCCCCCACACAACGTCGCCGCCTCCATTCACCTACCTCGCATAGTCCCAGTAACCGCAAGCCCCCAGTACGCGGCGGCAACCACGGCTTCTTCATGGTCGAAGGTTGTGCACATATCTCCTGCGCACATCGGTCGGTCGTTCGCATGGCTTCCACGCGCGATGGCCATGGATCCTTCATAGCCGAAGATGGCATTCGTAGCACTCGCATAGCGATCGGTGACCCACGTGCAACGGTTTCTAACAAGAGTTTCTTCCTCCTACCACTTTTGCTCATGCTTGATTCGTGCTTGTATGCTCCAGCATTTCTTGCTCAAGATTTGATTCCTAATTTGTTCCTCCAGAAAAAATCGGTACTCCTCGGTCATGACCGTGGACCGAACCGACTTCTCGGTGCAAAAAACAATTGATTTTGCATTTATAGAGTAACTGATCAGTCATCACATATACGAATGAACCAAATTTCTTTATTACTTGAACAACCGAACCGGTCTATTCGATAAGACCGAATGCCCTGTCTGACCAAAATCCCATGCAGTGACCAAAGGGACCCACTGAGACGACGACCAAGTCAAAATCATGGGGCAAAATCTTAAATTGAACACCTCAATTGAGTGTGAGAGCTTCAACCCCAAGGGAGCTTAGTGAATTAAAGGTTATATGGCTTGTGTGAACAATAAGTATTGCTCGCTAATTTGAGACATTTCTCTGGGCTGGTCCATTAGCACGCTACATTAAGCGGACACAGAGATTGTTTTAGGAATCTTCTTGAACCTTTCGTTTGGTTTTGGGAAGGTTCTAGAAGGTTTACTCTTCTTCCTTTTGTTTTATTTTTTGTTTTTTAAATTACATAAACAATTTTTGGATTAAAAATATCTTTTAATTCGTGAATATTTCCAAAATTCATGAACACTTTTTTAAAAATTTGTATTTCTTTTTGAAATTTTTATTTCTCTAAGTTTACCTATAGTTTTTAAATTCACGATAATTTCTTATATCTACGATCATTCTTTGAATTCATGGTTTTTTGCTTCATGAACATTTTTCCAAATTCATGGACCTTTTTAAAATTCATGAATGTTATTAAAATTCATGATTATTTTTCAAATCTACAAAAAAATTGAAATTTGCGATTGTTTGAATTTGGAATTTTTAAAATTAATTAACAGTTTTTGAATTAGTGAACTTCTTTTCAAATTTGCGTACACTTTTCAAATCTTGTAAATTTTCAAATATGCGAAGATTCTTAAAATTCACAAACTTTCTTTTCGAATTTGTGAACTTTTCTCAATTAAGAACATTTTTTTCAAATTCTCAAATAATTTTCCAAATTTGTAAAAATTTTTCAGTCTTTGAACATTTTTTTTCTAATTGGCACTTTTTTTTAAATGGATGGTAGTTTTTCTTGTCCGTGAATATTTTTTGAAGTCACACATTTTTTTATAAATTTGTAAATGATTTTTAAGTCTTGAACATTTTTAAATATGTGAACATTTTTCGTTGAATGTAAAGGATATCCACTAAAAAAAGGTTTTCTGTTCAACAAACATTTCCCATTTCAATTTCTTATTTCTGTATATTATTTTTCTTCCAACATGATAGAGGCATAGCACAAACAAATGGGGTGTAACTAACAAAAAAATCCGTGGTTAAGAAAGAAAAAATTGAAGCAGAAGGAAAACCGTGTAGAAGGAAAATCGTGAAGAAGAGAATTTCTTTCGTGTCGTATGTCAATTACGGGCTTCCACTGTAGATGGTTAAGCGACCAACCACAAGCGATATTTCTAAATTCATGAAAAACGTAAATTCACGAAAAATTGTACATTTCGGGATATTTTATTTTATTTTTTATAATCCTCCAACGTTTTTCAATTTTGAAATATTAAATTGATTTTTTAAATTTAGAAATATTTTTTGAAGACAAGAACATTTTTTAAATTTATGCACCAACTAATGTTTTAAGCAGGTTTTGGGGGAAACCGTCTCAGGCCGAAGATGGGATGAGCAGCCGACACCAACAACCTGAAACAAAAGCCGGTGGTTGGGCTGGGTTTGGGCTCCACCAAGCATGGAGCCCGAAAGCCTGAAAAAAACCCAAAATACCTCAAAACGGGGTTTTCTTAGACAAATATAGTTATAATACCGTATTATCGTTGCACTCCAGACTATTTCATCACTTGTACTAACTAGTGTATATTATTAAATCACATGCCATGATTTATTAAGCTGAATCTATTTTCAAACATATATTTCGTTGCAGTGGCAAATTTATATTGTTGGAAAAAAAGAATTGCATAGTGGACTGAAAAAAGATATTAATTAAAATAATTACCCCAGGTAGCTTTTCTACGATCAGATGTCCAAAATCAAGTAGGTGTAATATTCATAAAAAAAATCTCAGAAAAAAGTGAATCAGTCACATGAAGATATTGTTAATGGATTAATGAGAATAGTAAAAATTTCATAGCGTGTCAAGGATGCATCGGGGAAACAGCTGGTGCACCACAACATTGGTGCTACCGGTGAACCCGATTCTTATGATTGGAGTGGACTACTGGAAATCTTGGGCAGAAATTCGGGGAGTGAAGCGGGAGAGCGTATCTGTTGCACTGGGGCAATTGGTGCTAAGGTGCACCATACCCCCGTTGCACATTAAAATGTTCAAATTTTGATATTAGGTTCACATTGATGTTAAATTTTTCATTTTTGTACCTCATGCAGTGTTTCGAATTTTGATATGAAATTTCATGACAACATCGAATGATGTATGTCAATGCACTAAATTTTTTCAGTTTTTTTCGAACATTTTTGAATGTACAACCCGAGTCCGGTAGCATCAATTGCCCCCGTGCACCAGATACACTCTCGTGAAGCGGGTGGGCTAGGGAATGCAATTGATGTGTTTGAAGTACGGTTAGGGTGCAGCTAAAGCAACGGTGTCCCATCGGCTGGCTCATCTGCCGAGCGTGATGTACTGATGTGAGCTGTGCAAATATACTGGAGTGCTATCATTTTTTTTTTGCAACGATGGGACAAAGTATGTCGTTGACAAGAATAATACAGTACATAAATAATTAGAAATGAATTATCATGTAGGATTGTATCATCATGTCTATCAGAATAATACATAAATAATTTTATATATCAATATTTATTGCACTATACAGAAAAATGGATTTTTATCCATAGAAAAGTTCTTTACAAATGTACTGTGAAAATATTTAAAAAATCTGATGGTATACAATCCCACAACTGAGAGGACCCACATGGAAATTATATTCCAATAAATATCTTTTGAATCAATCGGGCTCTTATGTTTTTTTTTAACTTGAAAACTTGTGAGCTGTGACACTGACACCCGTAATGCCTTCAAGCTACAATCACCATCTCGAAAAGACAGAAAAATATACTTGGAAACATTACCACGCCCGACAGCATGGCTGGGATTCCTAGTTACTTGAGCGAAAATAGCATCTTCCTTGATTCATACTCCCTCCGTCCCAAAATTCTTGTCTTAGATTTGTCTAGATACAGATGTAATACAAAATCTAAGACAAGAATTTTGGGACGGAGAGAGTATTTCTTTGAGCTGGAGGGTCGACTTCATAAAAGAAGAAATGACTTTCTCGCAAATTGCTAGTACCTTATATGACACGGCACATACTCTTCTTGCCTACTTCCTCCGTTCCTAAATATTTGTCTTTCTAGAGATTTCAACAAGTGACTACATACGGAGCAAAATGAGTGAATCTACACTCTAAAATATGTCTATATACATCCGTATGTGGTAGTTCATTTGAAATCTCTAAAAAGACAAATATTTAGGAACGGAGGGAGTATCTTTTTAGCTATACTCGTTCTAACCCTTTCCAGTTCAGGACGAATCAACAAGATAGAAGCCATCTCGGATACGCATGCAGTTCCATAACCGTAAGCATGCAGTTCCATAACCGTAAGCAGGAGCATCATCAGGAGCAGCTACCCTCTTTCGCACCAAAGTTTTGACAGAAATGGGCTTCCTCTTGCATCACTCCACAAAATCGCCCTGCAAAGATTTGATGCAAAATTGTGAACATCCTAGTGCGGATTAGAAGTTCCTAGCAAGAGTAACATGAGCACAGGAGGCAAAGATCTGAGTGGTTCTGTTGTGTGTTTACCTCAGCATGCACGTGGCCACTAGATTTCTAGTGATTGTCCCTTGTATGAAAACTTGTTGCCACACCCAGAGAATCAGATTGGATTGTCCAAATTGGATTTCTGAAGTTCAAAGCTGTTGAGAATGAAAAAAACAGAGTGGGTTTCCAGTTTATTGTAGAGAAATATCCATGAAACAAGTCAACATGTACGATTGCATACACACCTTTGAAATGAGCACTTGCAATCCCCCAAGTTGCATTTCATCCTCTAAGTGACAAATTAACCGTCATGCATTAGCTGATGCCGCTTGAAGTCTTCTTAAGCTGTTTAGTGCCACAGACACCACAATGAACATGTCGATGAATAGTTTGGTTATGGGCCTTGAAGCACTCCACATTAGTAAAAGTCTTGATGCAGCAGTAACATCATAAGATTAGAAACATCAACTTACAAGATTGAGACTGCTAGGCAATTCTTATTACACTAAGAAAACTAAACACGAAATTTTTATAGAAACTCAGTTTCTCACCATGTGATTCCTCGTGTTCATGTAACTTGATAGATGGACTTGTATCCAACGCAAAGTTCAGCTAACATTTATGCATACTGAGGGCCATCCTCGTGAATTTCTTGAACAGAGCATATGAATAGTTTTCCTTGATGGGTAAGTAGATGGCGGTTCAAATAGTTCATACAGCAAAGGGTCTCTGTAACAGTTTTGAAAGGGACACACATCAGAATTATTTAAAGCCACTCGATCTGATTTGCTTCCAACAACACATACTTTTTTTCATAGAGACAGTGCAACATCATACATCAGATCTTGGATTTTACATGTTTATCTGGAATAACACCCCTCAATGTGCCCAATTTCGTTGACTGTGACCTGCTTCACATCCTGAAAGAACGACCTAAGACTCCAGCTCAATGAAAATTTGTTTGCCAATGGTTTCAAAATGAATCTCCTTTTCTTCAGGGAAAAGGCCATGTGCGGTCTTGGATCAGCTTGTCAACATGGATCTCACAACTTTTAGAAACACGGCACATAAAACAGATGACTGCTAAATCCGTGATGCCAAGTCATTGTAGCGGAGCTTGAGTATTGCTAAAGAAATCCATTCCCCTGTGCAAATGATGCTTTTGTGTAGTACAGCCTCCCATTTTGCTGCCCTTGCCTTGGTGCGCATTACAGGCTAGTGATTTTTGGCAACAAAACGAAGGAGACCCAACCACATCTGTCCGCAAACTCATCAGCTGTAGCAAGCAGCTCAGAAGCCAACTTGCTCTGTTGAAAACAGAATGTTCTTTTTCAATAATCTCCTTTATGAGTTTCTTGTCCAAAACTGCTATGTCATCGGCTTGAACCGTACCCATGATTTCTTGGTTGCAAATTATCACCACTACAAAGCTACAGATATCTTCCAGTACCAAGTGCACCAAGTCCACCAAGCTGACCTCGGAGCTCCTGGAGTACCTTCCTTCTCTCGGAGCTTTGGAAGATCTTGCGAGCTAGGACACAAACATCAAAATCCTCTGATGCGTAGACCCACTCTGCAGTTGGAAATGAATAGTTACCCATTTCAAAAGCATCACTGTTCGATAAGAATTGTGGCATCCCCTTCCTCACCAATCATTTTCTGTGACGCCCTCACCATCGTCAGTGGTGATGACGGACCACAAGTTGCCTGTCACTGAAGAAGCCGGATCCAGCTGGCAGACCGAGCAAACATCGGCGTGATTCGCAAGTCGGATGGCTCTGTGAGCTGGTGTTGTGGACCGTGAGCCCACATGGAGTGTGGTTACGTGTGTGATATAAAGGGGCATTGTTGGCCAGCGTGTGGGGTGTAAAAAAATTGACTCTGAACATCTCTCTCTGTTTTCTCTGCATCTCACCAAACCTTCTCCTTCCTCCTCTTGTGCCTCTCTTCCTCACCCAACTCTTGCACCTGTGAGCTATCAATGGATGAGACCCGGGTCATGACATTTCTCCTTTCTTCCTTCATCTCTCTCCGCGCTCCATGGGCGCCATAGCCTCAATGCCTCCCCCTCTCCCCCACCCTATAAGTTTTGTGAAGTGAATCCAAGCGTTCCCAAACAAAATACTTTTTCTTAAGAATTGTCACAACAACAAGAACAACAGACTTGCGTGGAAATCTACCATGCAGCGCATGACAATAAAGATTGCAGCTTGGTTTCCTGGCACCCTTAGTGTGGCAGAGAAGTACGAAGAATAGAGGGCACCAAAACTGGACAAAAATGCACACCACAGTGTACGAGAGCAAGAAGTTTTCCTCGAGCAGATACTTTGATTCCTTCTCCTCTATCACACGAGGCGGTATTGGTGTCCTGCAGACCGAAGCGAAAGTTCACACTCGGTGAAATCTTGGTGGTACCTTTACCTACATCACGAGGAAAAATAGTTGAATCTTCAATATGAAGTAAAGCAGAAAAAAAATCATACTGCAAATACTTTTCTCACATGTATGCAACAAGCTAAAACAGTGGAACTGACAGCATAAAGTACAGGAAACACTGGCACGAGCTCCTGAATCTGCTAACTCAACATAGCATCGGCAACCTCAAAGGCTCAACATCCATTCTTCCAGGCCCCATTTGCCCTGACATATGAAACAGATAGCTCAACATAGCATCAGCAACCTCAAACATCAGTGAGCATTACATTACTAAAAATGCATTCATATGAAGAAAAGTGAACGCATTAGAGATTTTACAAAATCCCAAGATTGCATACCTTTTCCAAATCGCCATCAGAAGTCATTACCCCTAACATTCCATAGAAAATTTCTTTGAATATGCAGTGCAAAAATCCATAAGATAAAACCCAACAAATCAAACAAAGAATTCATATGCAAAATCCTTTAAATCAAAGAGGCTCCTATGCTTTCCAATCGCCATCAGAAGTAATTACCCCTAAAATTGTAACCAGTCGCGTTAGACTAATTGTCTACCTTTCCTCGCCCATCCAAGATTAAAAGATTCATAGACATGTCACTTTCATGTGATCCGGACACACCGCAAAATGAACTCGACTATACAAGTAGGCAGTTTGGATTTCTTATACAGTTGTTCTGGCAGGACAGATTTGGCAAGCAATAACATAACTGTGCTTTCCGAGGAGTTAGTCTCATATGCAGCATATCAACTAGTCAACCAAATCCATCGAAAAATTGATACTTTGCAGGGAGCAACTTAATATCCTCCTGATGTTTCCCTTTCCTTGAAAAGAGAGACAACATCAATGAGGTAGTTGAAGCTTCAAGTGAGATCCTCTTCCCATCAACTTTAGACAAATAATTTCCAGCCTTGGCTATCTCACCTTTTTCCAACAACATTCTGATGATATCATTTATAAGACAGGAACTGGGAATGATACCACTGTTGTCCATTGATGAAAACATATTGTCAGCATCTTCCACTGCTCCGTCTTTTAGAAGATTTCTTATCATTACTGCATAAGTAGATTCATTGGGCACCAACCCATTGGCTGACATTGCAGAAAACAAATCCTTAGCCTCTTCCTTTCTTTGAACCGTGTACATTGCATTAATCATGGTATTGAGTATTTTAATATTTAACTTCACATTCATTGCTCGTAATTTCTGGAACAGTGTGATCGCTTCGTCTGCACACTTATTTCTACAAAGACCTCCCAGTATTATATTGTATGTGGAAATGTCCACCGTTGTTCCACTCTCGTTCATCTCATGGAACATTTCCATTGCAGCGACAGTTCTCCCAGCACGAAACAACCCATCCAACATGATGCCATATGTAACAGTGCCAGGTTTAATTCTCTTACGCGGCATTTCTCTAAACAAAGTCAAAGCATCATCAATCCTTCTGTTTTTAAAATAGCCATCAAGAAGTGCACTATAAGTAACAACATCAGACTCAACACCAACTGATTTCATGACATCAAGTATTTTGAATGCTTTATCCGTCTTCCCGACTAAGCAATATCCGTCAATCAGTGAATTAAATGTAATGACATCAGGCCTCTCACCTATGCCTATAACCAAGTCTAAGACATCATGTGCATCCATAACCCTTCCTTCTTTGCACAGACTGTTTATTACTGAATTGAAGAACACAATGTTAGGCCGAGGAATACCACCGTTCATCATTTCAAACATCAGCTCCTTAGCTTTAACCAAATCACCGTCTATGCAACAACCCTGAATCAGTGAGTGATAAACAGTTGTGTCCGGCTGTACTTCCAAGGCAGTCATCTCATTGAATTTCTCAATAGCATCGGTCAGCCTACCCATTCTGGAAAGTGCGGCTATTACAATGGAATAGGTGACTACATCTGGACTCACTCCTTGTCCCCGCATTTCAGTAAATATCAGCATAGCTTCTTCTGTCATTCCACGTTTTGCATATCCATTAATTAATATGTTGAAAACATGGCAGTCAGCTGCAATACCGTTGCTTTCCATTGAATAAAAGACATCAATCATATCAGCGAAGCATCCTTCAGTACCATACCCATGAAGCAAAATACGGTATGATACGATATCTGGTTTGTGGCCCTTGGCAGTCATGGAATCAAGAAATTCTGCAGCTTCCTTGCTTCTCCCATGCTTGCAAAGGGAGGCCAGGAACGAGTTGCGAGTGACAATATCTGGTATAAGGTCCCGGCTTTTCATTTCTCTAAGCAATTTAGCAGCCTCTTTCGACTGCCCAGATGTGGAATATCCATGGATCATGCAATTATATGTCACATTATTGGGTTGAACACCTTTGTTAACCATCTGCTGAAGCACTAGCTCTGCCTTGTCCATTGCTCTGGCCTTGCACAATGCATCAATGATTGAGCTATATGTCCACACACTGGGCTCAACACCTTGCTGCATCATTTCATGGAACAGATTGCATGCCTTGCCTGTTTCACCTTCCTTAAAAAAGCCACGGATGACCGTGCTATACGCCACCACGTTGGGGGAGCAGCCACCTCCTTCTTTCGCCATCATCTGGAGCAGGTCGAGCGCCCGCTGGCTCATGCTATTGTCGCATAAGCTCTTCAGAACAATGTTGTATGAGATGGCATTAGGCAACAGCCGAGCTCGGACATCCTATGAAGCAGCACGTTCAGAGCCTCATCCGTCCGTTTTGCGTAGCAGAGGCACTTGAGGAGGGTGCTGGCGACGATCTCGTTTGTCTTGAGGCCCGTCCTGAGAAAGCGGCCGAATAAGGCAAGACCTAGGTCCGGGCGAGATGCGCGGCAGCAGCAGTCCATGAGGATGTTGTACGTGTGGACTGTGAGAGGCGCCACCCGCAGGCCGGCTTGTTCTCGGCACACGCGGTTGAAGAGGGCGACGGTGAGGGCGGGACCATTTCTGATGCAGGCGGCAGAGGACGTAGCACGTGCGAGGGCGGCGAGGAAGCCATTCAGGGAGCGCCCGGGGACCGGGGTGGCCTGCCGCAGCAATTCGTCGAACAGGTTGTGTGCGTAGTCTTGGTTCATCGTCCCGGCGCGGACACGCTCTGTGGCCGCGGCAAAGGCTGCGTGGGGAGACCATGAACGTGAGGACCGCGAGGTGGGGGTGGAGGTGGAGGAGGAGCTGCGGCGGAAGAGGCGGAGGTTCGACATCGGAGTGGTGAAGGAGCGGCGGAGGCGGAGGCCGGACAACGTAGAGGTAAGGCAGGACGGGTGGCGGAGACCGGAGTCGGGATAGGTGCAGGATGAGGATGGGGAGGAGCAGCGGAGCCAGATGCATATGCGGCGGGGCATCGGCAGCGGGATGCGGCGGGGCATCGGCGTCGACTGGAGTTTGTACGGAGTGGAGAGAGCTGTGCGCAGTCAGAATCAGATGACGGAGATGAATGTTGAGTCTGAGGACGGTGCATGCGGTGCCGCAGCAGCCAGCAGTGCCAAAAACAGTACAGAAGTGGCGGCCACCTGAGAAGGGATGGCTCAAACTGAATTCGGATGGTGCAACATCGAGGCATGGTGACAAAGGTGGAGGGGGCGCTGTTTTGAGAGATCACAATGGTGCCTTTAGGGCCGGGTTATGCCATCATTTTCCCAATATAGTTGACCCGGAAACTGTGGAAATTTTGACGTGCAAAAGGGCATTGGAGGTGGCTCTGGAGATCAATGCGGAGCGTGTTCATGTCGAGCTCGATTGCCAGAGTGTGGTCAAGATGCTTAATCAACCGGAGAGAAGCCTGGGTGTTGCTGGGCCTTGGGTGGAGGACATTAAAAGGATGTTGCACTCTTTTGCGAGTTTCAAAGTCTCTTGGGTCCGGCGTTCTGCCAATATCGTCGCGCATAAATTTGCTAGAGTAGGAGTTGGAGATGAACTCTGTAAGGTTTGGTTGGGGGTTCTCCCGGACTTCGTTCTTGATGTAATTTCGGATGACATTCCAAACTTTGCGTTTTAAATAAAGCGACGATAGTTTTTCCCTCAAAAAAAGAAAACTTCCGTGTCATGCTTAATTACCATATATTTGTTTTTTTTCTTTCTTTTCTTGAGCCCTATCCCCCCCCCCCAGTGTAGCTCCATTTTTCACATGCACTCACAAATCAGACCCATAAGTCACTGGCTCAGTATTTTATTTTCATTTTTTATCATTTCCCTTCATTTTCTTTTAGCACGCGGCTCAGTGTTTTATTTTCATTTATTTTTTATCATTTTCCCTTCATCTTCTTTGAGCACACCGTCAACGGTTCTTCCCCCGTGCCGCCATTCTCCTAGATAGTTGCCGGATATCACGGGGTTGCGGGGCGGGGGAGGGGTGGACAACATCGGAATACAATGAAGGCCACTCCGCTTCGAGACATGAAGGTGGGTGGAACAAAGCTCCAAGTCACTGGACGAAATCATGGAGGTGCGCAGGGAGGCCGAAAAGCGCTTGGGGGATGGTAGAGGTGAGGTGATAGCGGCTCGGCAAGAACACGGGAAGGTACAACGATGCGAAGAAGAGCGGGCCCGACCAACAACGATCGCCAGTGTGACAGGGCGAGGAAGGTGTCAGGCGCGGCAAGAAACGTCATTCCACCGGGCCAAATGTTGGATGGGGACTATAACGGAGAGCCCTATCGTTACTACTAGCGCGTGAGAACGCCTATCTGAACTTTTTATTGTTGGTTTGATTAAAGGTACGAAATGAAGAGTGGGGTGAACCGGTCTGTAGTTTTTGTTCGGGAATTGACGGCCTGCATGGCATGCCGTGGTAAAGGAATGGAAAAAGATGCAGACAGTAGAAAAAGAAGTACTAATAGCAGGAATATTTAGCTAATTTATATTGCGTCATTTTGTTTATGTAGCAATCAAGTGCTCAGCGACACTGAAGTTTTTTTTTTCATAGCCTACCGTGAGTACAAGTTGGTAAATTGAAACTAATTTGTTTTTCTGTTGAGATCAATTACCGATTGCATTTTACGTGCTGTAGAATTGTGTAATTATAGTTTATGATGAGAAGAGAACGATTTTGATGAAAAAGATGCTCTAAGTGTTCACAGTTCTTTAATATAGAGTAGGAGAATAGTTTATCAAAAAATATAGAGTAGGAAAATAAGGTAAATAGAAGAAGAAAAAAAGATACCTATAGTAGAGGAAACTCATACATAGTGCAGTGATAACCATTATTACCGACGAAAGAAAAAGGGTTAAGAAATATACAGAGAGCCCAAGGCACTAGCTTCGAGGTACGCAGTATATACGTGCATACACTGAGTTGCCATTGTTCAGAAACAGACCGAGACTTGATTGCGTCTTGCTTCCTGTGTAGAAGTTGATGATGATGTGTCTGGCTATTCAGAAGGCTCAGTTTCAGTTGCGTCTTGCTTCTTCATGATTCTCCGGTGGAAATAGCTGCTTTGTAGTGCAACTGTGTCATGGAAAGAAACGGTTCAAGATTAGTGTGTGTGATCTTTTTTCATCTTATTATAAGTCCTAAAAAGAAATTTATATTGACCTTTTTTTGCTAGTTGGTGAACCTTCAGTGTTGTTCCTTTTTTCTCCTTGTGGAATTTGTTCAGTACAGGAAGTCTATTGACATTCAATGAAGGAAGCAAGATCAGTTTTGCATCCTCTGTTAACACACCGTAAAATGCATTCTATAAAATGGCCCGTGAAGGATTAACTATGAAGAGTGGTGCAAAAGAAAAAAGGATAACAATCATATTTTTCTGGTGCGACAGATAGATGATGGTTGTTAGAACTTAATGTGTGCAAGCCGATATATTCAGTGTCTTGTTAGCCAACACCAGCTAATCTGAACACTTTTCTTTGAAAAATACTGGCCTGATCTTGATAAGGACATATAGTAGTACCATCTCTGAGTTGATTATAATATCCAAGCTATGTTGTTCTGTTTATGATCTTGTAAGCAAACTTGGTAGGGAGTTACATATGCGGGCAATCAAATGGTCAAGCACAACAGATAATAAAATTCTAAGAGAGACAACATAGTAGAAGCAGAGGCAGATATTCCATGAATTTACTTCTAGAAATTCATGTACACAATGGGCTCATAAGCATCGCAAATCGTGTACTAAAAAATCTTTCGAGATCAAGTGGTAGGAATGAAGTGATATGCTCTCAGATATAGCAAATCAATACGGAAAAAAGTAAGCAAAAGAAAAACAATATGACCTGATAATATCTTTTTATGATGTCCGGATTGTTGCAACTATCTATGATATTAGTTGTGTGGACTTGCTATCTCTGCTGCCTACTCTCTGGTGGAGTATTTGGTCCAAATGTAATATAAAATAAAAAGCAAAACATATAGCAGAGTTTGCAGAGCTCCCAGACATAGTTGTGGTTGAATTCTTTGCTAGAACAAAGCTAAAGATGATAGGTAGTAAGTTCCTTTGGATCGGATTTTCAGACCGAATCTACAAAATTTGAACAAACATTGGTAGTGTGAGTTAACAAAGTGCCAAACAAATTTGTGACCTGTATAGAAATATGTCGGTAACAACTAACAACATCACCCATTTCTAAACCAAGGGTGCAGAATATATAGTAACCTCGGATATTATTCTCTGGAAAAAGAACTACACGCACCTTCATATGGCATTAGATCTAAGGAGGTAAGTTGTGCAAGAAGACCAACACTTATTATGAAAGGGAGTAGAACCACAAGCTACTTGCAGGGAATACCATTACTGAGATAGCAAGCCGCCATGGTTCTTCTTCTTTAGCTTCTTTTCACCTGAAAAAGTTATAAGTTCCCACCAAAACGAAGCATGTGAATTAATAAATTGTACCTTTCCAAATCGCCATCAGAAGAAACTACCCCTAAAATTACAGGTGGCTAGTAGAAAAAGATTGTGTACCTTTCCCAATCGCCATCAGAAGTAATTACCCTAAAAATGTAACCAGTCGCGTTAGACTAATTGTTTACTTTTCCTCGCCCATCCGAGATTAAAAGATTCATAGACATGTCACTTTCATGTGATCCGGACACACCGCAAAGTGAACTCAACTATACAAGTAGGCAGTTTGGATATCTTATACAGTTGTTCTGGCAGGAGAGCTTTCGCAAGCAATAACATAACTGTGCTTTCCGAGGAGTTAATCTCATATGCAGCATATCAACTAGTCAACCAAATCCATCAAAAAATTGATACTTTGCAGGGAGCAACTTAATATCCTCCTGATGTTTCCCTTTCCTTGAAAAGAGAGACAACATCAATGAGGCAGTTGAAGCTTCAAGTGAGATACTCTTCCCATCAACTTTAGACAAATAATTTCCAGCCTTGGCTATCTCACCTTTTTCCAACAACATTCTGATGATATCATTTATAAGACGGGAACTGGGAACGATACCACTGTTGTCCATTGATGAAAACATATTGTCAGCATCTTCCACTGCTCTGTCTTTTAGAAGAATTTTTATCATTACTGCATAAGTAGATTCATTGGGCACCAAGCTACTGGGTGATATTGCAGCAAACAAATCCTTAGCTTCTTCTCTTCTCCCAACCTTGTACATTGCATTAATCATGGTATTGAGTATTGCAATATCAAACTTCACATTCATTGTTCCTAATTTCTGGAACAGGGTGATAGCTTCGTCTGCACAATTATTTCTACAAAGACCTCCAAGTATTATACTGTATGTGGAAATACTCACTGTTATTCCACTTTCCGTCATCTCATGGAACATTTTCCTAGCAGCAACAGTGCTCCCAGAACGAAACAACCCATCCAGTATGATGCCATATGTTACAGTGTCAGGTTTAATTCTCTTATGCGGCATTTCTCTAAACAGGGTCAAACCATCATCGATCCTTCCGTTTGTACAGTAGCCATTAACAAGTGTATTATATGTAACCACATTAGGCTCAATGCCAAATGATACCATGGAATCAAGCACTCTGAGTGCTTTATCCATCTTATCAACTAAGCAATATCCGTCAATCAGTGAATTAAATGTAATGACATCAGGCCTCTCACCCATGTCTATAACAAGGTCAAAGATATCATGTGCATCCATAACCCTGCCTTCTTTGCATAAATAGTTTATCACTGAACTGAAGAACGCAATGCTAGGACGAGGAATACCTTTGTTCATCATTTCAGAAACCAGCTCCTTGGCTTTAACCAAATCACCATGTATACAACAACCCTGAATCAGGGAGTGATAAACAGCTGTGTCCGGTTGAACTCCCATGGCAATCATCTGACTTAACTTGCCCATAGCATCGGTCAACCTACCCATTCTGGAAAGTGCGGCTATTACAGTGGAATAGGTGAACGCATCGGGACCTACTCCTTTTTCCCGCATTTCCGTAAATATGAGCATAGCTTCATCCGTCATTCCATGTTTAGCATACGCATCGATTAATATGTTGAAAACACGCAGTCGGCTGCAATGCCATTCCTTTCCATTGCATTAAAGAGGTCAATCATATCAGCAAAGCATCCTTCAGTAGCATACCCATGAAGCAAAATACGGTATGAGACGATATCCGGTTTGTGGCCCTTGGCGGTCATGGAATCAAAAAATTCTGCAGCTTCTTTGCTTCTTCCATGCTTGCAAAGGGAGGACAGGAAGGAGTTGCAAGTAACAATATCTGGCATAAGACCCCGGCTTTTCATTTCTCTGAACATTTTAGCAGACTCTTTCAACCGCCCAGATGTGGCATATCCATTGATCATGCAATTATATGTCACTGTATCGGGTTGAGCACCATTAGCAACCATCTGCCGAAGGACTAGCTCTGCCCTGTCCATTGCTCTGGCCTTGCACAACGCATCAATGATCGAGCTATATGTCACCACACTGGGCACAATCCCTTGCTGCATCATTTCATGGAATAGACTGCATGCCTTCCCTGCTTCACCCTCCTGAAAAAAGCCATGGATGACCGTGCTATACGCCACCACATCAGGGAAGCAGCCACCTCCTTTTCCCGCCACCAGCTGGAGCAGTTCGAGCCCCCGCTGGCTCATGCCATTGTCGCATAAGCTCTTCAGAACAGTGTTGTATGAGATGGCATCAGGCACACACCCAAGCTCGGACATCCTATGAAGCAAAACGTCCACTGCCTCATCCGTCCGTTTTGCGTAGCAGAGGCACTTGAGGAAGGTGCTGGCGCCGGTCTGGTCTGTCTTGAGGCCCTTCCTGAGGAAGCGGCCAAATAAGGCAAGCCCTAGCTCCGGGCGACGCGCACGGCAGCAGCAGTCCATGAGGATGTTGTAGGTGCAAACTGTGAGCGCCGCCACCTGCGGGCCGGCTTCCTCTCTGCACACACGGCTGAAGAGAGCCACTGCAAGGGCGGGGCCATCTCTGATGCAGTTGCCGGAGGCGGGCGCGCGGGCGAGGGCGGCAAGGAAGCCGTTGAGGGAGCGCTCGGGGACCGGTGTGGCCTGCCGAAGCAATTCGTCGAACAGGGTGTGTGCGTCTTCCGGCCTGAGTGTCCCGGCACGGACACGCTCCGTGGCCGCGCCAAAGGCGGCATGGGGTGACCAGGAGCATGAGGTTGGCGACGTGGGGGTGGGGGTGGAGGTGGAAGAGGAGATGTGGCGGAGGAGGCGGAGGCTGGAGATCGGCGTGGCGGAGGAGTGGCGGAGGCGGGACATCGGCGAGGTACGGAGGTCAGGAGAAAAGGAATGGCGGAGGCGGAGACCAGACCTCGTCTAGGAGCAGGAAGAGGAGCGGCGGCGGCGGCGGTGGCGTCCGGAACGGCCGCCGTGTTCGTACGCAGCGAAGAGAGTTTGGAGTTGCACAGACGAGAGTGTGTGGGTCCCATCTTCCTGTCACCCAAATATGCTCCCTTCCTGCTTCAAAACCAGTATCTCCTTTGTTTTTCAAATTTAGATATTTTTTTAGTCCCGACTAGTTCAGTTTGCAATGCTTATTGTACGTATGAGTTTTGATAACCAAATTATGAATGGATACCACATTACAGCGTGTGAACATGTAAGTTTGGAGTCATATATGCATAACGTAGATGAGGATTTAATTCTCGTAGTTCATTCCATTCCAAATCAAATTAATGCTACAAAATATCAAAGACTATAATGTATAAGACTACATGAAACTCGTGTGAATATATCTAGCACATCCGTCTTTAGGTATCTTAATCTTGTATTGCAGTTTTGAGTAACCAAGTACGGCATCTACAAAGACATACTCCCTCCGTTCGGAATTACTTGTCTTGAAAATGAATGTATCTAGAACTAAAATACGTCTAGATACATCCATTTCCGTGACAAGTAATTCCGAACGGAGGGAGTAGATTTTATGATCGTGTTGTCATAGCCTTGAAAAAGTTTATAAATTAATGTGTGAATGACAATTTTTTTAGAAGAATTTTTTTAGAGAAAATAAGTATGGAAAGTCTAGAACAAATGAGTAGTGTCCATGATGTGGGATTTGTGCATATTGTTCAGCCAAAATCGTAAAGTGAAAAAGGAATTGTCAATCATTGAGAAGAAAAAAAGTTTGGATAACTAAAGCATGGAAGATTCTAAAACAAAGGAGAAGTGCTTGTGTTCTGAGGTTTGTGCATGTTGTGCAACGTAAATCATAAAGTAAAAATATAATGATAATTCATTGAGAAGTAAAAAAAGTTTGATAACTAAAGTATAGAAAATTCTAGAAGAAAAAGCCAATGTATTTCAATGTTCATGGACAATGAGCATTGTAAAGCATAAAGTAAAAAACAAAGAATGACAATTCATTTAGAAGAAAAAATGGATAATTAAAACACGGAAGATCCTAGAACAAAGGAGAAGTGTTTGTGTTTTGAGGTTTGTGAATGTTGTGCAACATAAATCATAAAGTAAAAAAAGAATGATAATTCATTGAGAAGTAAAAAAAATGGATAACTGAAGTATAGAAAATTCTAGAAGAAAAAAGTCAATGTATTTCAATGTCCATGGACAATGAGCATTGTAAAGCATAAGGTAGAAAACAAAGAATGACAAAGAATGAGAGAACTAGGCTGTAACCTAGTGGCAAGGGACGCGGTGGCAAACCCTACGGCCACGGTTCGACTCCCATCGGGAGCGAATTTGTGGTGCCTCATCCGGGTGGGTTTCTCCTATAAAAATATGTCCTGGGTGCTAGTGCCCATGGATCTCATTTAAAAAAAAGAATGACAATTTATTTAGAAGAAAAAAATAATTGAATAACTAAAACACGGAAGATCCTAGAACAGAGAAGTGTTTGTGTTTTGAGGTTTGTGCATTATGCTTAAACTCAACCATGGGTCTTCTAGATTATTGTGGCAAAATCTGATGGAGGGAAGATGAATCTGTTGGAATTTAATCTATTTTTGGGCCAGCCCAATAGCATTTTCAGAATTCCTAATAAATCCTAGAGGCCCACTTAGCTCATTCGTGCAAGGCAAGAGGTGGGCCTAAAGTTTAGTCCCACATTGCTAGTTTGGTGTGAGTTGAACCTCCTTATAAAGGAGGTTGTTTCTTCACATGTATGAGCATGAGAATAAGAGAGACATACACACATGCTCCTCCTCCGCCGCCGCCTTGGCACGACGCCGCCGCGGGAATGAGCTGAGCCGTTGTCTAAATTTTTGCCACGCACGATTGATATAAGAAAGGTCACACGGGAGCTTAAACGTTTTCCGTAGTGAAGATTGAATATGAATGCTACACCCTTCGGTTGTTGCATGTTCGTTTCATTTTCCTCTTTTGCTTCACCTCCTTCTCCTGTGCCTATAAAAAAGAAGTCGCTCCTTTCTAGAGAGACACACTAGAACAACTCTTTCCTCACGCCTTCGAGTTCCTGAGCACTGAGCTACTGCTACGATCTTCCCCATCCCGGCTTGCGGCGTGCACCGCTGGTCGGGACAGTGGGCCTCCGAAACCCTACCTCTTTGAGTCCTGTACGGGAAAAGGGTGATAAGGTTGGGGAGCGCTCTGCGTGACTACTGACCGATTCATCACGAACACCCCGAAGGACGACGACCACTTCCCCAACGACGACTTCTTCCCCGACGTCGACAACCTCTTCGATGAGATGGCCGGCGAGGAAGTCGACCCCAACGCCAATGCTTCTGCCGCAGCTCAGTACGTGTTCAGGTTCTTTTTGTTTAGATCCTACTACAGTTTCTCCTTCTAGTATCTGGTCTACATATGTTATGTTCTAGTTCACATGTGCACCTTTTCTATATTAGATTACATGACTTGTTTCATCTCTACTATAATAGTCATGTTTTATCTACTATTTTTGTTAATAAAATCATATGGTAAATTGATCATATTTCCAACAATATCCAATAGCTGTTAGTGCTTGCATTTGCCATCTCTGTACCGTCGGTTTGGCTTCATCCAATGACTAACATTTAAATTTATTCACGCGCTATATAGGGAGATGTAGGTTATACTAGTATTTGTTAGAACCTTTTTCTCTCTCTCTAATTCAAATATATTTCCTTAGGTCCACACGTATCATCTTAGATAATGGATCCCTACAAGTCACGGAAAGTTGATCAAACAACTTACTAACGATTTCCTTAGGTCCGCACATACTAACGAGTAGGCCTCTGGCCTTTTTGCACTAACCACCACGCGGGAATAAGTATGGGCACTATGCATCCTACGATTCTCCCGAAAGCTCTTCAGACGCCACAGTTGAGCGGCACGCGCCCGGGTGGTCCGCGTAAGCACCTGCCTTGTATAAGGAGGTAGCCAGGACTGATCCCGGCCATCCTCGCAATGCGCAGGATTGCAAAAGACGATTGGTCCATGACACCTTCACATTTAGGATGTAGATCGGCGTGTGACCTCTCTGTTGAGCCTAGGTAGGACTACGGCGTGTTGATCGGCCGAGGCCGGTCATGACCTGATGGTGTGTCCGGCCGGAGTTGATCGAGCGTGTTGGGTAAGTTTGTGCATCCCTGCAGGGAAGATTGATCTATTCGAATAGCCGGGTCCACGGTAACGGACGCTCGGAGTTGTATCCCGATTGATACAACTAGAACTGGACGCTGAGGCATGAGAAATGGATATGATGGCTCCGGGATTGCTTTCTCGCAGGGAGTCGAGAAAGGATCTCTGGGCGCTAATGTTACAACATGTTTGCTAAATATAAACTGCTATTCTATACTCTTTTGAATGTTGCAAGATGCTTGGAGCTGCTTGAAGATGCTAGTCTTCGATAGGCTAGGCTTTCCCCTTCTCTTCTGGCATTCTGCAGTTCAGTCCACAGATACTACCCCTTTTCATTGATACCGATGCATATGTAGTGTAGATCCTTGCTTGTGAGTACTTTGGATGAGTACTCACGGTTGCTTTGCTTCCCTTTTTCCACCTCTTTCCATTCTTCTTGGATGCCGCAACCAGATGGTGGAGCCCAGGAGCCAGATGCTACCGCCGACGACTACTACTACCCCAACGGAGCCTACTTCTCATGGAGACCGCCAATGACAAAGAGTAGTTAGGTGGCTCCCAGGCAGGAGGCCTTACCTTTTTCGATCAATGTTGCTTTTGTGCTAGCCTTCTTAAGGCAAACTTGTTCAACTTATGCTTGTACTCCGATATTGTTGCTTCCGCTGACTCTTGTGTATTCGAGCTTATGTATTCGAGCCCTTGAGGCCCCTGACTTGTAATATAAAGCTTGTATTATTTTAATTTGTGTCTAGAGTTGTGTTGTGATATCTTCCCGTGAGTCCTTGATCTTGATCGTACACATTTGCGTGTATGATTAGTGTACGATTGAATCGAGGGTGTCACAGTCCACACGTATCATCTTAGATAATGGATCCCTACAAGTCACGGGAAGTTGATCAAACAAACCCCAGAAACAACCGAATTTAAGAAAGGGCCGGAATAGAAAAGATGTAGAGGATTATATTGATATGTATATCAGCATCATACATAATTAGTTTTATATCAATGGAAACATATATTTATAGAGAAAAACATTTAGAATGCAGTACGAAAACCTTACACGAGAAACAATCCATGAGACCAACAAATCAGGCAACCCACGTGGAAAGAATCACTATGAAAAACCTTTAAATCAAAGAGGCCTTTATGTTTTCTAGAACTGGTGAGTTGTGACACTTGTAATGATCCACCACCATCTTCTTGACCAGCCCTCCCCTCGTCTACTCGAGGCACCATGGTAGGGCCCTGTGAGGGGAATCTCAAATACGGGTTGATGGATAGGTGGGGGTTAGATTTTGGGGTTGGGCTTGTTCATAGTTTATGTTTCGATGGCTGTGGCAAACCATGCTTCTAATAATGTGCATATAGGTCCCTCGACTAGTTAGTTTTTCCACCATTGGCTAATAGGATGGGGGGCTATGGTCTAGAGGGGTGAATATGCCTAACAATATTTTCTACTCCAAATTTAAGGTTGGGAGTTTTCAGCACTACTGGAATCAGGAACTTTACCGTCAGCCGCTTATTTGCCGTCAGCTAGCTGATGGCAAAGAGGGTCTTTGCCATCAGCTTGAAGAAACCTGACGACAAAGAAGCAGCTGACGGCAAAGAAAGTGTTTGCCGCCAGCTCCGTCTTTGCCGTCAGCTAGCTGACGGCATAGAACCTTTGCTGTCCGCTAGCGGACAACAAAGAGGCAGGGTGGGCCGAGAGGGAGGGGCAGCTAACGACCACATTCTTTGCCGTCGGCTAGCTGATGGCAAAGAAACTTTGCCGTCCGCTAGCGAACGACAAAGAGCCTATCCCTATATGTATCAAAACGCCCTCGCGCCCTGCCCCTCTCTCCCTCTCCCCTCGTCCTAACCCCGCGCCGCCGCCCCGCCTCGCCCGCCCTCCTTGCCGCAGCCCCGCCCCGGCCACCCCCTCACCGCCGCCCCGCCCCCCTCGCCGCACCGCACCGGGCCGCCTTTCCGCCCCACCCCACCCGCCCCGCCCCGCCCCGGCCGCCCTACTGCCCCGGCCGCCCCAACAGGCCGCGCCGGCCCCGCCCTGGCCGCCCCGCCCCTCCGCGTCGGCCTGCCCCGCCCCGGCTGATGAGGACATGTACCTAGGGTAGGGTCACAGGCCTGACCTAAATACCCTCCCCAAGGACATCACTCTAAAGCCAGAAGCATTCGAGGGGTACCATCACCCACTCGACCAGAAACATTTCCACTCGGAGGAATCAAGATCACTCGACCGTAACAAGAAACACTCGATGGACAGAAGACCTAAAGTCACTCTACACAGCATCGGCCGAGCATTAACTCCTAGACTTAATAGCCATTTATAAAACTTTATTATGGACGTTACCAGTAACGCCCCCCTCTTGATGTACCTTAAAACCCTTGTAACGTGGGCTGGCCGGGGTCCTGGCGCACTCTATATAAGCCACCCCCTCCACATGCACAAGGGTTCGCACCCCCTGTAACACACACGCATATAATCCAGTCGACCGCCTCCGGGCTCCGAGACGTAGGGCTGTTACTTCCTCCGAGAAGGGCCTGAACTCGTAAAACTCGTGCGTACAACTTCTCCATAGCTAGGATCTTGCCTCTACATCCCTACCCCCATTCTACTGTTAGACTTAGAACCACGACAGTTGGCACCCACCTTGGGGCAGGTGTCTTAGCGACTTGTTGGAGAAGTTGCAATTTTTCCGATCCCCATCAGCATGGTTTCAGGCGGAGGATTGGCCGAGGGCCGCGAGATCCGTCTCGGCGCGCTCGTGTTCGTCGCCGACGACTCCGCTTGGCTCCAAGAAGCTCCACTCGACGTCGAGGCGCTCCCCGTCCGCGGGGCAACGCACTTTCGCGCGTGCGTCCGCGGCGTCCTCCTGCGGCAGCCGTCGACCCAGTATCGGTCGGCTCCGGTGGCGTCTTCACTCCCTGCTGCCCGCCGGCACAAGCGTTCCGGTCGGTCGAGGCTCCAGCGGTGGGTGAGGCACGCGGTGGCTCGCCAGTCGGCCACCCCCCAAGTCGCGGCAATCGAGCCCGACGAAACTCTCTACGGCCTGTTCGACTGGCTCCGTTGAGACCGCATCCGAGTGCGACAGCAGTGACCCCGCGGCGGAAGTCCTGATGGTCAACGGACCGCGCAGTCCTCCTGGCTTCCCCCGCGACGACGGTGGTGATGGCGGAGGCGATCCGTCGCGTGTCCACGAGGAGTACCGCCCCGAGCCCCTCTCTTCGCAGCAGAGGGAAGAGCTTCGCCGCCGTAACATGGATGCACTTCACACTCCTATCGTTGGAGAAACCCCCGAGGCCCGGGCCTTGGAGGAGGTGCGCCTGGCCAACTTGGCTGAGCGCACTCGACTGGAGAATCTCCAGCACGCACTCGACGAGCGTGCTCGGCAGCGAGTTCCTGAATCCAGTCGACGACAACTTTTTCCGCCTCCAACCCAGGTATATCGAACTCCGATCCAGAATCTCACAGCTGCTGCCCGAATAGCAGAGTCGATTCAGCCTTCCCAGTCGGAGGCTGGTAGGGGTTTGATGCAGATCCGGGCTTTGCTCCGGGCGGCGGGGGAGCAGAACACAGCAGTGTCACAGTCTCGGAATAGGATTCATAGTAGATCTGTAATGGCAGACACAGTTCAGTCGGCTCACAGCCCAAGATCACCTCCAAGGCGTGAGGGACGTGGAGATCGACAGGATCAGTACAGAAACCGTGAGCAGTATGATCGTCGTCGAGTACCCACGCCTCCCCCAAGGAGTGGGTCATACGCGCCTCGGCAACACGATGACAGGCGCCCTCACAGTGGTGGGCGAAGGATTCCAGTCGACCCCCGGGAGCCGGGCTTTGACGCGAGATCCATTCTCGTTCAAGGTCTGGTTGACAGGAACAGAGCACACAGAGATGGCCACGATAGAGATTACCCGACCGGCAGCAGGGTGCATGTTTCAGGTCCCGAGTGTTTCAGCAGAGCCATCAGAGCAGCAGTGATTCCTCCCAACTTCAGGTTGGCGACTGGAGTCAGCAAGTTCACTGGTGAGTCCAAGCCTGACACTTGGCTTGAGGACTACCGAGTGGCTGTGCAGATTGGTGGTGGCAATGATGAAGTGGCCATGAAGCACCTTCCTCTGATGTTAGAGGGCTCGGCCAGAGCGTGGTTGAATCAGTTAGCACCTGGCAGTATTTATAGCTGGGAAGAGCTTGCCCGAGTGTTTGTCAGAACATTTGAAGGTACATGCAAACGGCCAGCAGGGCTAACAGAGCTACAGTCTTGTGTGCAGAAGTCGAATGAAACTTTGAGAGATTATATCCAGAGATGGATCACGTTGCACCACACGGTGGAGAATGTGTCTGATCACCAAGCAGTTTGTGCCTTCAAGGAAGGCGTCAAGTATCGAGAATTGAATCTGAAGTTCGGTCGGACCGGAGATATGTCTCTGAGTCGAATGATGGAAATTGCCACCAAGTATGCTAATGGTGAAGAGGAGGATCGGCTCCGGAGTGGCAAGCACAAAACAGTCGCCCACGAAACCGGGGGAGGGAACTCCAGTCGGAAGCAGAAGCGTAAAGCCGAGCCAGCTGCTCCCGGAGAAGCCTTAGCCGTGACTCAAGGAAAGTTCAAGGGGAAGCCCAAAGGGCCATGGAACCCCAAGAAAGTAAAAGATCAAGATGGAAATGATGTGTTGGATTTACCATGCCACATTCACACCAAAAAGGATGAGGAGGGTAATCTCATTTATCCGAAACATACCACTCGACAATGTCGGCTCCTAATCCAGCAGTTCCGAGAGAAACAGCCCAAAGAAAAGGAGAAAGAATCGGACAAAGTTGAGGATAAGGAAGAGGACGATGATGGTTACCCCCACGTCAATTCCACTCTGATGATTTTTGCTGATGTTGAGAGCAAGAGTCGACTGAAAGTCATCAACAGAGAAGTGAACATGGTCGCTCCGGCGACGCCCAGTTATTTGAAGTGGTCTCAGACTGCCATTACATTCGACCAGTCTGATCACCCGACACACATAGCCACCCCTGGGAGGCAAGCGTTGGTGGTCGACCCAGTCGTCGAAGGCACTCGGTTGACTAAGGTTCTGATGGATGGTGGCAGTGGCCTGAATATACTGTATGCGGAGACCTTGAAAGGAATGGGCATTCCGATGTCCAGACTCAGTGAAAGCAATATGAGTTTCCATGGGGTTATTCCTGGCAAGAAGGCTGAGTCACTCGGCCAGATCGCCCTCGATGTGGTTTTCTGTGAATCCAAGAATTACCGCAAAGAAAAGTTGACGTTTGAAGTCGTCGATTTCCAGAGTGCTTATCATGCTATTCTGGGCAGGCCGGCTTATGCACGTTTCATGGCTCGACCATGTTACGTTTACCTCAAATTGAAGATGCCTGGTCCTAAAGGAGTGATCACTATCACTGGCAATCGGAAGAAGGCAGAAGAGTGCTTCCAGAAGGGCTCAAAGATCGCCGATGCGCAAATGGCAGTAGTGGAATTGCAGGAGTATCAAAAAATGTAGATCCGAGTGATTTGTTGCGAGCTAACAAGCCTGCCACGAATTCAGCATTTCAGTCGTCTGGTGAAACAAAGCCGATTCATATTCACCCGACCGATCCCAATGCCGGTCCGACTCACATTTCGACAACACTCGACTCCAAATAGGAAGAAGCGCTCATCCAGTTCCTCCGTGAGAACTGGGACATCTTTGCATGGAAACCTTCTGACATGCCGGGTGTTCCCAGGGGGCTGGCTGAGCACCGTTTGCGAGTCGACCCAAAAGTGAAACCAGTCAAAGAACATCTTCGACGGTCCGCCGTACAGAAGAGAAAAGCAATCGGTGAAGAAGTGGCTCGGCTCCTAGCAGCTGAGTTTATCCGAGAGATTTACCACTCCGAGTGGCTAGCCAATGTTGTCATGGTCCCCAAGAAGGACGACTCACTTCGCATGTGCATTGACTTCAAGCATATCAATCGGGCCTGCCCGAAAGATCACTTTCCTCTCCCCCGCATCGATCAAATAGTCGACTCGACTGCAGGGTGTGAGCGCTTGTCCTTTTTGGACGCTTATTCCGGGTATCATCAGATCCGACTGTATGGACCCGATGAGATAAAAACAGCTTTCATCACTCCATTTGGGTGCTTCTGTTATGTCACCATGCCATTCGGCCTGAAGAATGCTGGAGCCACATTCATGAGGATGATTCAGAAGTGTTTACTCACTCAAATCAGTCGGAATGTGGAAGCATACATGGATGACATTGTGGTCAAGTCACGTAAAGGTTCCGACCTGTTGGCTGACCTTGCTGAAACTTTTGCCAACCTCAGAAGGTATGATATCAAGCTTAATCCATCAAAGTGCACATTCGGAGTTCCGGGCGGAAAATTACTCGGCTTCCTCGTTTCCGAACGGGGGATCGACGCTAACCCAGAGAAAGTTGGTGCCATTCTCCGAATGAAACGCCCTGTGCGTGTGCACGATGTCCAGAAGCTTACAGGTTGTTTGGCCGCCTTAAGTCGATTCATTTCTCGCCTCGGTGAAAAGGCATTGCCTCTTTACCGACTGATGAAGAAGTCTGATAAGTTCGAGTGGACTCCTGAAGCTGATGCAGCATTTGCAGAGCTCAAAGCCCTGCTTTCCACCCAGCCGGTGCTTGCTGCCCCAATCAGCAAAGAGCCTTTACTGCTTTACATTGCAGCCACTGGACAAGTCGTCAGTACAGTACTTACGGTCGAGCGGGAAGAAGAAGGAAAAGCCTGTAAAGTTCAGCGCCCAGTATACTATGTTTCTGAAGTTTTGACTCCATCAAAGCAAAGATATCCACATTATCAGAAGCTTGTTTATGGGATTTATATGACCACGAAGAAGGTTGCACATTATTTCTCTGACCACTCCATTACAGTCGTCAGCGACGCTCCATTATCAGAGATTCTGAACAACAGAGATGCAACCGGTCGAGTGGCAAAGTGGGCGATTGAACTCCTTCCCTTGGATATTAAGTTTGAGGCAAAGAAAGCTATCAAGTCCCAAGCAATAGCAGATTTCCTCGCCGAGTGGATCGAACAGCAACTGCCGACTCAAGTCCACTCGGAGCACTGGACCATGTTCTTTGATGGTTCCAAGATGCTGAATGGTTCCGGTGCTGGGGTGGTACTGGTATCCCCCCGAGGAGACAAGCTCAGATATGTTCTCCAGATTCACTTTGATTCCTCCAATAACGAAGCGGAATATGAAGCACTCTTATATGGGTTACGTATGGCCATCTCGCTCGGCGTCCGTCGCCTCATGGTCTACGGTGACTCAGATTTGGTAGTCAATCAAGTGATGAAGGAGTGGGATGTCAGAAGCCCAGCTATGACTGGTTACTGCAATGCGGTGAGGAAGTTGGAAAAGAAGTTTGAGGGGTTAGAGCTCCATCATATACCCCGACTGAAAAATCAAGCAGCCGATGATTTGGCAAAGATAGGCTCCAAGAGGGAAGCCATTCCCAGCAACGTGTTTTTGGAACACATTCATACACCTTCAGTTCAAGAAGATCCTTTCACTGAAGAGCCCCCGCAGCCTAAGAGTGCCACAGATCCGACTGAAGTCGAAGTCCCAGCCGTGGTCGACCTGATCACGGAGGTTTTGGTCATCACTCCCGACTGGACAGTGCCATACATTGCGTATATCCTTAGGAAGGAACTCCCAGAGGATGAAGAAGAGGCTCGACAGATCGTCCGTCGATCCAAAGCCTTTACTGTGATAAGAGGACAACTGTTCAGGGAAAGCGTAACCGGAGTCAGCCAGAAATGCATAACACCAGAAGAAGGTCGAGTGATCCTCAACGACATCCACTCGGGGACCTGTGGTCACCATGCGTCCTCTCGGACCATTGTGGCCAAAGCATACCGAGCTGGATTTTATTGGCCACGAGCAAATGAAATGGCGAAAGATATAGTCGACAAATGTGAAGGCTGCCAGTTTTACTCCAATATGTCCCACAAGCCTGCGTCAGCCCTGAAGACTATTCCACTCGTCTGGCCCTTTGCTGTTTGGGGATTGGATATGGTTGGACCCCTGAGGACTGGTAGGAGCGGCTTCACTCATGTGCTTGTAGCAGTCGACAAGTTTACCAAATGGATTGAAGCCAAGCCTATCAAGAATCTTGAAGCCAGTACTGCCGTCAGCTTCATCAGAGAATTGACATTCAGATATGGAGTTCCGCACAGCATCATCACTGACAACGGGTCGAACTTCGATTCTGATGAGTTCAGAGCCTTCTGTGCTTCCCAAGGCACACGAGTCGACTATGCTTCAGTCGCCCACCCCCAGTCGAATGGACAAGCAGAAAGAGCAAATGGCTTGATTCTCAAAGGACTGAAACCCCGACTGATGCGTGATCTCAAGCACGCAGCAGGCGCCTGGGTCGATGAACTTCCATCAGTTCTTTGGGGATTGAGGACAACTCCCAATCGGTCGACTGGCCGAACTCCATTCTTCTTGGTTTATGGAGCTGAAGCTGTTCTACCGAGTGACTTGCTTCACAATGCACCCCGAGTCGAGCTCTTCTCTGAAGATGAAGTAGAACAGGCTCGGCAAGACGCAGTCGATCTCCTAGAGGAGGAAAGGGAGATGGCCTTAATCCGGTCGACCATTTATCAGCAAGACTTGCGTCGATTCCACGCCAAAAACGTGAGGGGCCGAGCCTTTCAAGAGGGAGACTTGGTTCTTCGAGTGGATCAGCAGAAACCACACAAGCTCGCCCCTGCTTGGGAAGGTCCCTTCATTGTCACCAAAGTACTCCACAATGGAGGATACCATCTTTACAATGTCGAGCATCAGAAAGACGAGCCACGGGCTTGGAACGCGGAGCTGCTCCGCCCCTTTTATGCTTAAGTACTCATTCGGATGAGATGTAATAAGAAATACCTTTGTAGTTTTTTTATCAAAGACAAGAGCTTTACAGTCTTCCTAAATGGTTGTTGTTGCTTTTGCTTGCGTCTGAAATCCTCCAGTGGGTGACTTTGCCGCGAATCCGTTTCGGCTAAAGTTTGAAAAATCCTACCGAGTGATGAGCAAGCCTCTCACTCGGGGGCTTAGCCGCGAATCCGTTTTGCCTAAGTTTGAAAAATCCTACCAAGTGATGAGCAAGCCTCTCACTCGGGGGCTTAGCCGCGAATCCGTTTCGCCTAAGTTTGAAAAATCCTACCGAGTGGTGAGCAACCCTCCCACTCGGGGGCTTAGCTGCAGTCCAGTACTCGCCTAAGTTTGTAAAATCCTACCGAGTGGTGAGCAACCCTCCCACTCGGGGGCTTAGCTGCAGTCCAGTACTCGCCTAAGTTTGAAAAATCCTACCGAGTGGTGAGCAACCCTCCCACTCGGGGGCTTAGCTGCAGTCCAGTACTCGCCTAAGTTTGAAAAATCCTACCGAGTGGTGAGCAACCCTCCCACTCGGGGGCTTAGCTGCAGTCCAGTGCTCGCCTAAGTTTGAAAAATCCTACCGAGTGGTGAGCAACCCTCCCACTCGGGGGCTTAGCTGTAGTCCAGTACTCGCCTAAGTTTGAAAAATCCTACCGAGTGGTGAGCAACCCTCCCACTCGGGGCTTAGCTGCAGTCCAGTACTCGCCTAAGTTTGTAAAATCCTACCGAGTCGTGAGCAAGCCTCCCACTCGGGGGCTTAGCTGCAGTCCAGTACTCGCCTAAGTTTGAAAAATCCTACCGAGTGGTGAGCAACCCTCCCACTCGGGGGCTTAGCTACAGTTCAGTGCTCGCCTAAGTTTGAAAAATCCTACCGAGTGGTGAGCAACCCTCCCACTAGGGGGCTTAGCTGCAGTCCAGTACTCGCCTAAGTTTGAAAAATCCTACGAGTGGTGAGCAACCCTCCCCTCGGGGGCTTAGCTGCAGTCCAGTACTCGCCTAAGTTTGTAAAATCCTACCGAGTGGTGAGCAACCCTCCCACTCGGGGGCTTAGCTGCAGTCCAGTACTCGCCTAAGTTTGTAAAATCCTACCGAGTGGTGAGCAACCCTCCCACTCGGGGGCTTAGCTGCAGTCCAGTACTCGCCTAAGTTTGAAAAATCCTACCGAGTGGTGAGCAACCCTCCCACTCGGGGGCTTAGCTGCAGTCCAGTACTCGCCTAAGTTTGAAAAATCCTACCGAGTGGTGAGCAACCCTCCCACTCGGGGGCTTAGCTGCAGTCCAGTACTCGCCTAAGTTTGAAAAATCCTACCGAGTGGTGAGCAACCCTCCCACTCGGGGGCTTAGCTGCGGTCCAGTGCTCGCCTAAGTTTGAAAAATCCTACCGAGTGGTGAGCAACCCTCCCACTCGGGGGCTTAGCTGTAGTCTAGTACTCGCCTAAGTTCAAAGTCCATCCCTAT
This sequence comes from Triticum aestivum, assembly GCF_018294505.1. NCBI lineage: Eukaryota > Viridiplantae > Streptophyta > Magnoliopsida > Poales > Poaceae > Triticum > Triticum aestivum. Next base: position 39,454,741 of record NC_057796.1, read on the forward strand.
CCGCAAGGACGACGAGGTGCAGGTCGACTGCAACTTTCTCCTTCGGAGCTGCGGCACAAGTACAACATGCGCTCCACCCCTATCCGCAAGGACGACGAGGTGCAGGTCGACTGCAACTTTCTCCTTCGGAGCTGCGGCACAAGTACAACATGCGCTCCACCCCTATCCGCAAGGACGACGAGGTGCAGGTCGACTGCAACTTTCTCCTTCAGAGCTGCGCCACAAGTACAACATGTGCTCCACCCTTATCCGCAAGGACGACGAGGTGCGGGTCGACTGGAGCATCAACCTCAGAGCTGCATCTCAAGCACAAAGATTATTCCGTGTGAAGAACAAATTCCACTCGAAGACAAATACAAGCATATTCAGAGATAAATCAAGTTCAGATAAATCCTAAAGTTCAAGACTACGGATCAAAGTACTCGGGCATTCAGCCCGAAGTATTTTAACGGTTACAAAATCACTCGGCATTCCGAGGAAAATTTAAGGCAGAGCATAAAAGTTTGTTCACTCCGCAGGAGGAGGGCTGGCAGGCTCGACGAATTCGTCCAGGTCGATCCCGTCAGTAATCCGAGTGGCGGCAGCAATGAAAGTCTCCATGAAGGACTGGAAGTCGTGCCTCTTGGTGTTAGCAACTTTAATCGCCGCCAGCTTCTCTTCCCGAGCTTCTCGACAGTGGACGCGAACCAGAGATAGAGCCACATCAGTGCCGCACCGGGCAGAAGACTTCTTCCATTCTTGAATTCGACTGGGAGCTTCATTGAGACAAGCCATCATAGACTCGAGGTCATTCTGAAGTGTTGCCATGGGCCAGAGAGCTGTGTCAATCCGCGACATCGCGACTTTCAGTCGGGTGAGATAATCGACAACACCAGTGATGCGGGATTCCAGTCGGAGCACGTTCATGGCAGCTTCATCCTTCACTGGAGAGTTGATGGGGTCCAAGCTTGGTTCAATTCGCCCGGTCTCTTCCTCGAAGTCCCGGCAAAACTCTGCATACACAATTCAAGGGTAAGCCAATGATCATATGTCGAGTCGACAAGAACAAACCAGTCGGATCAAAGGAAACACCTTCAAGCATGACGAACAACTTCTTAGCAAGGCTTCCCAGATAATTCTCCAGATCGTTCCTCCTGCGGGCAATACCTTCCATCTTCTCGTTCAGATTTTCCTTGTCCTTCTTCAGGCGAGTCGCTTCCTTATTGGCTTCGTCAAGGGCAGTTTTCAGCCTGGAGTTTTCTTCCTCCAATTTGCCGACTGAAGCCAACTTCTGTTCAGCGAGCGCGGTTTTCTCATCAGCTTTTTTCTGCGCGGCCGCCAGATCTTGATCCTTTTTCGCCAGAGCTTGGTTCAGTTTCTCTGAAAGAAATAATGTTGGATTCAGAAAAAGCAGAATGAAATCCGGTTCAGGGAAAACTCAGTCGACAGGTCTTCCTTACCAGCGGCGTCATCCTTGGATTTCTGCAGTTCTGTCTTGGCTAGCTCCAGATCGAGGTTGAGCTGAATCTGCTGCTTCTCCAGGTCAGCAAAACGAGCTCCAAGATCACAAGATTTCTGCAACCAAAGAACAGGTCAGTCGACTGGTGAAAAGATTGGTTATTTCGGAGAGGTAAAAGGATAAAGCCAACAAATTCTAAGACTACTGCCGAATCAAACATCCAACAGTAGTCTCGGGGACTACACCCAGTGGGTGCACTTAGCGTGCCCCCACTGGTTCAGTTTACACTCGACAAGGCCTGTCCAGCACGAGTGCAAAAAAAAGCAGAGTCTTCAGACCATGGTCGACTGCCAGCAATCGACCACGGTCTCGAGGACTACACCCAGTGGGTGCACTCAGCGTGCCCCCACTGGTTCAAAGTTCCACTCGACATGGCCCGACCAGACCGAGTGAAGAAATTCAAATTCTGATGCTCAGACCATAGTCGACTGCCCGCAGTCAATTATGGTCTCGGGGACTACACCCAGTGGGTGCACTCAGCGTGCCCCCACTGGTCAAAAGATTCAATCGACAACAACATTATCAGCTCAAAGTGCGAATCTGTTCAGTGACAAATCAAAACACCCAGTGGGTGTACAGATGCAAGGCGCAGACAGATGCACAGATTCTTGGAAAGAAAGTTTTCAGGTACCATATCCTAACAGAACAAGCCAGAGGAGTCAGTCGACGATCTACTAACCTGGACGTTGCTCTGGAGAGCGGAGCTGGCATCATAAGCAGCTTGGCTGGCTTCCCGCACCATCTTCATCTTCTCCATCATAATGCCCGCCTGGCGTATAGCCTCTTTTGCAGCACCCACTTGGTCCTCTGGGACGTGATGTGTAGCCAAAAGTGAAGGTGGATCGGTGGGAGTCTGTGCAACTGACGAGGAAGGCCGAGCACTCGACAGCGGTATGGCGAAGGAGACGGAAGTCCGATTGGCATCGCCAGCGTCCTGAATTACCGGTTCCGCCACCGGTGTCGATTGAAGCGTCTTGCCAGCGGACGTTTTCCTGTTTCTTCTCCCCAAGGGCCTCTGTGGCTCGTCCTCGTCGTCGTCGGGGAGGTCAATGATGTTGAGGGCTGTAAAAAGATTAGTCGCCAAAGTTTCATCACCTGATTGGATATATCGCAGTTCAATCGACAAATCGAAGATAAAATCATGAGGATTGTACCCGGATTGGAGGTCACCGCATCTTCCATTTCCTCATCCTCGTTCTTATAAGCAGAGGTCCCAGAGGTAGCGGCACTGCCAGTTTCAAGATTCATTCGGTCAAACCAAGGGAAAAATAAACAGCACAGAACATCGAGTAAAAGCAAAAGAAGAACACTCACGCAGAAGCAACGGGAACGTCAATCTTGATTCTCGGCAAGGCCTTCCGAGTCTTCTGCACTACAACCTTGGACTGCTTTGGAGCTTTTTCAGTTGGTGCCGGAGAGGACGTCCGAGGACGCTTTGACGACTGCCCGGTCTGAACGGTCGCCTTGTCACGGGCGCTCGCCGGGTCGTGAGTAAGTTTGGATCGCCTTTCCCTGCGGGGAGGAGAGTCGACCTCTTCTTCGTCACTCGGGTCGTCGCTCTCCTCGTCCCCCTCTCCGTCGGAATGCCACTCGCCGCTTTCACCTCCGCTTGCCTCCCCCTCCGGGTCCTGCTCCTGCTCTCCGTTGGGCATCGAATACATTTCAGTAAGGGCCTAGAAGAAAACAAGCAAGACAAAGTCAGTCGGTGAAGCATAAACAGTTGCATGTTAAATCAAGATGACACTCGGTAATTCAGAATCGGACCTTGTCTGGTTCGTAGGATTGGTCAAGTGGAGGGATTCTCCTGGCTCCTCTGGGGTTATCCTTGTTGCCAGTGATACTCCTCAACCACTTCTCCACCGTATCCTCGTCGACTTCTTCTGGGTGCACCCGAGTGGAATCTTCAATGCCCGAATACATCCACATCGGATGGTCGCGGGCTTGAAGTGGCTGAATGCGTCGTCTGAGGAAGACTTCCAGCAGATCCATTCCAGTTACACCCTCACGGATGAGATAGACCACTCGCTCAACCAGCACTTTCACCTCCGCTTTCTCCCCTGAGTCACTTTCAAGGCGGAGGGCTTCTCTACGCGAGCCATAGAAAAAGGAGGAAGTCCAGTCGACTGACCTGGAGTCGGCTGGTCTTTGCAGTAAAACCAGGTCGACTGCCACCCTCGTACTGACTCAGGAAGAATTATGGCTGGGAAAGAGCTCTTACCCCTCATCTGAATCCCAAGACCCCCACACATCTGGATCACTTGAGTCCTCTCGTCACTCGGGTTGGCCTTTTTGACCGACTGGGAGTGACACGTGAAAATGTGCTTGAAGAGACCCCAGTGTGGTCGACAACCCAAGAAGTTTTTGCACAGAGACACGAAAGCAGCAAGATAAATGATGGTGTTGGGGGAAAAGTGATGAAGTTGTGCTCCAAAGAAATTCAAGAAAGCCCAAAAAAAAGGATGCGGAGGCAGAGAAAATCCACGGTCGACGTGAGTGGCGAGGAGGACGCACTCACCCTCCCGCGGTCGGGGTTCGGTCTCATCCTCCGGGAGCCGTGCCGATCCGTGAGGAATCAGCCCCTCCTCCGCCAGATCGTCGAGGTCATCCTGACTGATCGTCGACCGGATCCAGTCGCCCTGGATCCAGCCGTGCGGCAAACCAGACCGCGACGAGGATCCGCCCCGGCTGGACTTTTTCCCCTTCGCCGTCGCCTTCTTCGCGCGCTCCAGAGCCACCATCTTTTCTTTCCCCATCACCGCGGACGGAGCTTGAGCGGAGCGACGATGCTGGAGGAGGAGCAGGCGTAGTGGGGAAAACTGAGAAGAGAGAAGAAGAATGAGGATGCACTGTTCAAAAACCCCGATCCGGCGCCTCATATGGGGCTGCTTCCGAGCGACTGACCTGTAGGCCCGGGCAATCTTATCAAATCCCGCAACAGTCGTGCGCGTGATACGTGGCAAAAAAGGCGGCGTGGGAATCGAGGCGGCCTTGCCTTATCTAGCCCGATTACTGCGGCCTCCTCCGCCCCGCACGCTTCCCGAAATTCGAATCCCGCGAGATCCGCGCGCAGCAGAACAACTTGTCAGACGGAAGATCTCCACCACATTAGCACTAGGACCTCTTCCAGCAAAAGTTCACTCGACAAAACTAGGAATGGATCAAGGCGACCGAAAAAGAAGTTGGTGTCACCACCTCGGTTCGTTGATCCAAAACAAGACACACCCGAAGCGCGAAAAATGAGTCGGAAGTATTTTCAACTCCTTATCCACTCAAACCCTGATCCATTCGGGGGCTAATGATGAGGACATGTACCTAGGGTAGGGTCACAGGCCTGACCTAAATACCCTCCCCAAGGACATCACTCTAAAGCCAGAAGCATTCGAGGGGTACCATCACCCACTCGACCAGAAACATTTCCACTCGGAGGAATCAAGATCACTCGACCGTAACAAGAAACACTCGACGGACAGAAGACCTAAAGTCACTCTACACAGCAACGGTCGAGCATTAACTCCTAGACTTAATAGCCATTTATAACACTTTATTACGGACGTTACCAGTAACGCCCCCCTCTTGATGTACCTTAAAACCCTTGTAACGTGGGCTGGCCAGGGTCCTGGCGCACTCTATATAAGCCACCCGCCTCCACATGCACAAGGGTTCGCACCCCCTGTAACACACACATATAATCCAGTCGACCGCCTCCAGGCTCCGAGACGTAGGGCTGTTACTTCCTCCGAGAAGGGCCTGAACTCGTAAAACTCGTGCGTACAGCTTCTCCATAGCTAGGTTCTTGCCTCTACATCCCTACCCCCCATTCTACTGTCAGACTTAGAACCACGACACCGGCCGCCCCGCCAGACCGCCTCGACGCCGCCCCGGCCGCTCCGCCCCGCCTCGCCGCCCCGGCCGCTCCAAGGTGAGATATTTTCATTTTTTTTCTGTTTTTTTAGATTTAGTTTAATTAGGTTTAGTATTATTTAGTTTAGTTTTTGTTTAGTTTAGTTAGTTTACTTTAGGTTTAGTTTAGTTTAGTTTAGGTCAAGTTTCTGGTTTAGTTTAGGTTTAGTTTAGTTTACTTTAGGTACGGTTAAGTTTCTGGTTTATTTTGAACATGTGAAATTTGTTGCTATTTTTTTAGTTCAAGCATTTATTCCCGCTTCGACGTCGACGATGCCTATCCCGCATCCTCGTTGTCGACTCGGTGGAGGAGGCCTACTTGATCAGAGGGGCCATGTCCGAGACTGGGCTCCGTCGGGCTGGTACTGGGAGGTTCTACCTTCCGGGGGGTGCAGGTTGGTGAGGAGTCAGCCCGTCGTTGACCCTCACCTTGTTTGGTGGCGGTCGCGTGAGGCAGTGACAGTGCCGAGGCTTTCGGACACCGCAGAGGTGGTACGTCACCATGTCAGTGAGGAGGACGAGCACGTCCGTCGCTACATGGTTGCGTTGGAGGGCAGGTTGGACAATACCTGGCAGGTTCTTCAGGGATCTCATTGGAGCTATGATCCCGTGATGGCTCCTTCTCTTTGGGTGTCCACCGCCCATGCCGATACCCATCGGGCGCTACGGTTCTAGCTGTATTAGCGATGCTATATGTATGATACTATTCGAGATGTATTAGTGATAATACTCGACGATGTATGGACGCAAGAGATGATGTAGTTTTGCTTACTGAATGCATGCTAATTTAGTTTACTCGGGAACGAGCGGGTTAGGGGGTTCCTTGGTGTCGATGGTACCCTAAATAGCAAGTATTGTCAGTGCGAGATACATGTGGCCGTCGGTGTCGAATACTACATCCACGTCCCACAAGTGACACAGGGGCCCTGCGTCCCGCAGCAACAGTCCTCGGCGTCGATGGCGGTCAAACACCATTGCGAATTTGTCTGGCAGCCTCAGAGATGACGATTCAAAGCTAAGTGTTGAAACATGAAACACCCAAACTGACTCAAGTCGGTTTGGTTGTTTTAAATTTCAAAACTTGGCTTTAATCCTCATCGCAGAGGCTGCTAGACAAATTTGCCAAGGTGTTTGACCGTCATCGGCCACCAGAACTATTGTTGCGGGATGCCCGGCGTCGGCGTCACTTATGGGACGTGGATCTACTGTTCAACGCCGAGCGCCTCATGTATCTTGCACCGATGGTAGTTGCTATTTAGGGTTCTATCGACGCTGAAGAACCCCTAACCCGCTCGGCCTGTTGTAAATATTTAGTTAGGTTGAAGAAAAAAATATATTGCTATGAAACTCATCTTTCGATTTAAATGTGCAGTTTTTTCGTCGCTGCGAGGGTGTAGTGTTCGACGAGCTCCGCCCCTGCGTTCTTGGGTTAGCATAAATGACATCTCCTCCCCCTCCCTTGATTTGCTCTGTTCCGGTCTTCGTGCCGATGAAACTTGCTAGCTATAGGTGTCTTCAATCATCAGTATGCGTGACCACTATGCGTCTCCCGTTCAAAAGGGTTACATCTATAAATATGCTTGCATTTGAAGGAAATATGCCCTAGAGGCAATAATAAAGTTATTATTTATTTCCTTATATCATGATAAATGTTTATTATTCATGCTAGAATTGTATTAACCGGAAACATGATACATGTGTGAATACATAGACAAACAGAGTGTCACTAGTATGCCTCTACTTGACTAGCTCGTTGATCAAAGATGGTTATGTTTCCTAGCCATAGACAAAGAGTTGTCATTTGATTAATGGGATCACATCATTAGGAGAATGATGTGATTGACTTGACCCATTCCGTTGGCTTAGCACTCGATCGTTTAGTATGTTGCTATTGCTTTCTTCATGACTTATACATGTTCCTATGACTATGAGATTAAGCAACTCCCGTTTACCGAAGGAACACTTTGTGTGCTACCAAACGTCATAACGTAACTGGGTGATTATAAAGGTGCTCTACAGGTGTCTCCGAAGGTACTTGTTGGGTTGGCGTATTTCGAGATTAGGATTTGTCACTCCAATTGTCGGAGAGGCATCTTTGGGCCCACTCGGTAATGCACATCACTTAAGCCTTGCAAGAATTGCAACTAATAAGTTAGTTGCGGGATGATGTATTATGGAATGAGTAAAGAGACTTGCCGGTAACGAGATTGAACTAGGTATTGAGATACCGACGATCGAATCTCGGTCAAGTAACATACCGATGGCAAAAGGAACAACGTATGTTGTTATGCGGTTTGACCGATAAAGATCTTCGTAGAATATGTGGGAGCCAATATGAGCATCTAGGTTCTGCTATTGGTTATTGACCGGAGACGTGTCTCGGTCATGTCTACATAGTTCTCGAACCCGTAGGGTCTGCACGCTTAAAGTTCGATGACGGTTATATTATGAGTTTATGTGTTTTGATGTACCAAAGGTTGTTCGGAGTCCCGGATGTGATCACAGACATGACGAGGAGTCTCGAAATGGTCGAGACATAAAGATCGATATATTGGACGACTATATTTGGATACCGGAATGGTTCCGGGTGAGATCGGGATAATATCGGAGCTGCGGGAGGTTATCGGACCCCCCCGGGAGGTATATGGGCCTTAATGGGCTTTAGTGGAAAGGAGGGGAAAGGAGCAAGGGAGGGGGTGCCCCCCCAAGCCCAATCCGAATTGGGAGGGGGCCTGGCCCCCCTTTCCTTCCTCCCTCCTTCCTCTTCCTTCCCTCTCCCTCTCCAAATAGGAAAAGGAGGAGTCCTACTCCCGGTGGGAGTAGGACTCCCCCCTTGGGCGTGCCTCCTCCCCTTGGCCGGCCCTCTCCTCCCCCCTTTATATACGGAGGAGAGGGGCACCCCATAGACACAACAGTTGATCTCTTGGATCTTTTAGCCGTGTGTGGTGCCCGTCTCCACCATAGTCCACCTTGATAATATCGTAGCGGTGCTTAGGTGAAGCCCTGCATCGGTAGAACATCATCATCGTCACCCCGCCGTCGTGCTGACGGAACTCTCCCTCAAAGCTCGGCTGGATCGGAGTTCGAGGGACATCATCGAGTTGAACGTGTGCAGAACTCGGAGGTGCCGTGCGTTCGGTACTTGATCGGTCGGATCATGAAGACGTATGACTATATCAACCGCGTTGTGCTAACGCTTCCGCTTTCGGTCTACGAGGGTACCTGGACACACTCTCCCCTCTCGTTGCTGTGCATCACCATGATCTTGCGTGTGCGTAGGGAATTTTTTGAAATTACTACGTTCCCCAACAGTGGCATCCGAGCCTGGTTTTATGCGTTGATGTTATATGCACGAGTAGTACACAAGTGAGTTGTGGGCGATACAAGTCATACTTCTTACCAGCATGTCACACTTTGGTTCGGCGGTATTGTTGGATGAAGCGGCCCGGACCGACATTACGCATACGCTTACGCGAGACTGGTTCTACCGACGTGCTTTCCACACAGGTGGCTGGCGGGTGTCAGTTTCTCCAACTTTAGTTGAACCGAGTGTGGCTACGCCCAGTCCTTGAGAAGGTTAAAACATCACTAACTTGAAGAACTATCATTGTGGTTTTGATGCGTAGGTAAGAACGGTTCTTGCTCAGCCCGTAGCAGCCACGTAAAACTTGCAACAACAAAGTAGAGGACGTCTAACTTGTTTTTGCACGGCATGTTGTGATGTGATATGGTCAAGGCATGATGCTATATTTTATTGTATGAGATGATCATGTTTGTAACCGAGTTATCGGCAACTGGCAGGAGCCATATGGTTGTCGCTTTATTGTATGCAATGCAATCGCCCTGTAATTGCTTTACTTTATCACTAAGCGGTAGCGATAGTCGTAGAAGCAATAGTTGGCGAGACGACAACGATGCTACGATGGAGATCAAGGTGTCGCGCCGGTGACGATGGTGATCATGACGGTGCTTCGGAGATGGAGATCACAAGCACAAGATGATGATGGCCATATCATATCACTTATATTGATTGCATGTGATGTTTATCTTTTATGCATCTTATCTTGCTTTGATTGACGGTAGCATTATAAGATGATCTCTCACTAAATTTCAAGATAAAAGTGTTCTCCCTGAGTATGCACCGTTGCCAAAGTTCGTCGTGCCCAGACACCACGTGATGATCGGGTGTGATAAGCTCTACGTCCATCTACAACGGGTGCAAGCCAGTTTTGCACACGCAGAATACTCAGGTTAAACTTGACGAGCCTAGCATATGCAGATATGGCCTCGGAACACTGAGACCGAAAGGTCGAGCGTGAATCATATAGTAGATGTGATCAACATAGTGATGTTCACCATTGAAAACTACTCCATTTCACGTGATGATCGGTTATGGTTTAGTTGATTTGGATCACGTGATCACTTAGATGATTAGAGGGATGTCTATCTAAGTGTGAGTTCTTAAGTAATATGATTAGTTGAAATTAAATTTATCATGAACTTAGTACCTGATAGTATTTTGCATGTCTATGTTTGTTGTAGATAGATGGCTCGTGCTGTTGTTTCGTTGAATTTAATGCGTTCCTTGAGAAAGCAAAGTTGAAAGATGATGGTAGCAATTACACGGACTGGGTCCGTAACTTGAGGATTATCCTCATTGGTGCACAGAACAATTACGTCCTGGAAGCACCGCTAGGTGCCAAACCTGCTGCAGGAGCAACACCAGATGTTATGAACGTCTGGCAGAGCAAAGCTGATGACTACTCGATAGTTTAGTGCTATGCTTTACAGCTTCGAACCGGGACTTCAACGACGTTTTGAACGTCATGGAGCATATGAGATGTTCCAGGAGTTGAAGTTAATATTTCAAGCAAATGTCCGGATTGAGAGATATGAAGTCTCCAATAAGTTCCACAACTGCAAGATGGAGGAGAATAGTTCTGTCAGTGAGCATATACTCAGAATGTCTGGGTATAACAATCACTTGATTCAACTGGGAGTTAATCTTCCGGATGATAGCGTCATTGACAGAATTCTTCAATCACTTCCACCAAGCTACACGAGCTTCGTGATGAACTATAACATGCAAGGGATGGATAAGACGATTCTCGAGCTCTTCGCAATGCTAAAGGCTGCGGAGGTAGAAATCAAGAAGGAGCATCAAGTGTTGATGGTCAATAAGACCACCAGTTTCAAGAAAAAGGGCAAAGGGAAGAAGAAGGGGAACTTCAAGAAGAACAGCAAACAAGTTGCTTCTCAAGAGAAGAAACCCAAGTCTGGACCTAAGCCTGAGACTGAGTGCTTCTACTGCAAGCAGACTGGTCACTGGAAGCGGAACTGCCCCAAGTATTTGGCGGATAAGAAGGATGGCAAGGTGAACAAAGGTATATGTGATATACATGTTATTGATGTGTACCTTACCAGAGCTCGCAGTAGCACCTGGGTATTTGATACTGGTTCTGTTGCTAATATTTGCAACTCGAAACAGGGACTACGGATTAAGCGGACACTGGCTAAGGACGAGGTGACGATGCGCGTGGGAAACGGTTCCAAAGTCGATGTGATCGCCGTCGGCACGCTACCTCTACATCTACCTTCGGGATTAGTATTAGACCTAAATAATTGTTATTTGGTGCCAGCATTGAGCATGAACATTATATCTGGATCTTGTTTGATGCGAGACGGTTATTCATTTAAATCAGAGAATAATAGTTGTTCTATTTATATGAGTAATATCTTTTATGGTCATGCACCCTTGAAGAGTGGTCTATTTTTGATGAATCTCGATAGTAGTGATACACATATTCATAATGTTGAAGCCAAAAGATGCAGAGTTGATAATGATAGTGCAACTTATTTGTGGCACTGCCGTTTGGGTCATATTGGTGTAAAGCGCATGAAGAAACTCCATACTGATGGACTTTTGGAATCACTTGATTATGAATCACTTGGTACTTGCGAACCATGCCTCATGGGCAACATGACTAAAACGCCATTCTCCGGAACTATGGAGCGAGCAACTGATTTGTTGGAGATCATACATACTGATGTATGTGGTCCAATGAATGTTGAGGCTCGCGGCGGGTATCGTTATTTTCTCACCTGCACAGATGATTTAAGCAGATATGGGTATATCTACTTAATGAAACATAAGTCTGAAACATTTGAAAAGTTCAAAGAATTTCAGAGTGAAGTTGAAAATCATCGTAACAAGAAAATAAAGTTTCTGCGATCTGATCGTGGAGGAGAATATTTGAGTTACGAGTTTGGTCTACATTTGGAACAATGCGGAATAGTTTCGTAACTCACGCCACCCGGAACACCACAACGTAATGGTGTGTCCGAACGTCATAATCGTACTTTACTAGATATGGTGCGATCTATGATGTCTCTTACTGATTTACCGCTATCATTTTGGGGTTATGCTTTAGAGATGGCCGCATTCACGTTAAATAGGGCACCATCAAAATCCGTTGAGACGACGCCTTATGAACTGTGGTTTGGCAAGAAACCAAAGTCGTCGTTTCTTAAAGTTTGGGGCTGCGATGCTTATGTGAAAAAGCTTCAACCAGATAAGCTCGAACCCAAATCGGAGAAATGTGTCTTCATAGGATACCCAAAGGAAACTGTTGGGTACACCTTCTATCACAGATCCGAAGGCAAGACATTCGTTGCTAAGAATGGATCCTTTCTAGAGAAGGAGTTTCTCTCGAAAGAAGTGAGTGGGAGGAAAGTAGAACTTGATGAGGTAACAGTACCTACTCCCTTATTGGAAAGTAGTTCATCATAGAAACCGGTTCCTGTGACGCCTACACCAATTAGTGAGGAAGTTAATGATGATGATCATGAAACTTCAGATCAAGTTGTTACTGAACCTCATAGGTCAACCAGAGTAAGATCCGCACCAGAGTGGTACGGTAATCCTGTTCTGGAGGTTATGTTACTAGACCATGACGAACCTACGAACTATGAAGAAGCGATGGTGAGCCTAGATTCCGCAAAATGGCTTGAGGCCATGAAATCCGAGATGGGATCCATGTATGAGAACAAAGTATGGACTTTGGTTGACTTGCCCGATGATCGGCAAGCCATCAAGAATAAATGGATCTTCAAGAAGAAGACTGACGCTGACGGTAATGTTACTGTCTATAAAGCTCGACTTGTTGCAAAAGGTTTTCGACAAGTTCAAGGGATTGACTACGATGATACCTTCTCACCCGTAGCGATGCTTAAGTCTGCCTGAATCATGTTAGCAATTGCCGCATTTTATGATTATGAAATTTGGCAAATGCATGTCAAAACTGCATTCCTGAATGGATTTCTGGAAGAAGAGTTGTATATGATGCAACCGGAAGGTTTTGTCGATCCAAAGGGAACTAACAAAGTGTGCAAGATCCAGCGATCCATTTATGGACTGGTGCAAGCCTCTCAGAGTTGGAATAAACGTTTTGATAGTGTGATCAAAGCATATGGTTTTATACAGACTTTAGGAGAATCTCGTATTTACAAGAAAGTGAGTGGGAGCTCTGTAGCATTTCTGATATTATATGTGGATGACATATTGTTGATTGGAAATGATATAGAATTTCTGGATAGCATAAAGGATATTTGAAAAAGAGTTTTTCAATGAAGGACCTCGGTGAAGCTGCTTATATATTGGGCATCAAGATCTATAGAGATAGATCAAGACGCTTAATTGGACTTTCACAAAGCACATACCTTGACAAAGTTTGGAAGAAGTTCAAAATGGATCAAGCAAAGAAAGGGTTCTTGCCTGTGTTACAAGGTGTGAAGTTGAGTAAGAATCAATGCCCGACCACTACAGAAGATAGTGAGAAAATGAAAGATGTTCCCTATGCTTCAGCCATAGGCTCTATCATGTATGCAATGTTGTGTATCAGACCTGATGTGTGCCTTGCTATTAGTTTAGCAGGGAGGTACCAAAGTAATCCAGGAGTGGATCACTAGACGGCGGTCAAGAACATCCTGAAATACCTGAAAAGGACTAAGGATATGTTTCTCGTTTATGGAGGTGACAAAGAGCTCGTCGTAAATGGTTACGTCGATGCAAGCTTTGACACTGATCCGGACGATTCTAAATCGCAAACCGGATACATGTTTTTATTGAACGGTGGAGCTATCAGTTGGTGCAGTTCTAAACAATGCGTTGTAGCGGGATCTACATGTGAAGCAGAGTACATAGCTGCTTCGGAAGCAGCAAACGAAGGAGTCTGGATGAAGGAGTTCATATCCGATCTAGGTGTCATACCTAGTGCATCGGGTCCAATGAAAATCTTTTGTGAGAATACTGGTGCAATTGCTTTAGCAAAGGAATCTAGATTTCACAAGAGAACCAAACACATCAAGAGACGCTTCAACTCCATCCGGGATCAAGTCCAGGTGGGAGACATAGAGATTTGCAAGATACATACGGATCTGAATGTTGCAGACCCGTTGACTAAGCCTCTTCCACGAGCAAAACATGACCAGCACCAAGACTCCATGGGTGTTAGAATCATTAGTGTGTAATCTAGATTATTGACTCTAGTGCAAGTGGGAGACTGAAGGAAATATGCCCTAGAGGCAATAATAAAGTTATTATTTATTTCCTTATATCATGATAAATGTTTATTATTCATGCTAGAATTGTATTAACCGGAAACATGATACATGTGTGAATACATAGACAAACAGAGTGTCACTAGTATGCCTCTACTTGACTAGCTCGTTGATCAAATATGGTTATGTTTCCTAGCCATAGACAAAGAGTTGTCATTTGATTAACGTGATCACAGCATTAGGAGAATGATGTTATTGACTTGACCCATTCTGTTGGCTTAGCACTCAATCGTTTAGTATGTTGCTATTGCTTTCTTCATGACTTATACATGGTCCTATGACTATGAGATTATGCAACTCCCGTTTACCGGAGGAACACTTTGTGTGCTACCAAACGTCACAACGTAACTGGGTGATTATAAAGGTGCTCTACAGGTGTCTCTGAAGGTACTTGTTGGGTTGGCGTATTTCGAGGTTTGTCACTCCAATTGTCGGAGAGGTATCCCTGGGCCCACTCGGTAATGCACATCACTTAAGCCTTGCAAGCATTGCAACTAATAAGTTAGTTGCGGGATGATGTATTACGGAACGAGTAAAGAGACTTGCCGGTAACAAGATTGAACTAGGTATTGAGATACCGACGATCGAATCTCGGGCAAGTAACATACCGATGACAAAGGGAACAACATATGTTATGCGGTTTGACTGATAAAGATCTTTGTAGAATATGTGGGAGCCAATATGAGCATCCAGGTTCCGCTATTGGTTATTGACCGGAGACGTGTCTCGGTCATGTCTACATAGTTCTCGAACCCGTAGGGTCCGCACGCTTAAAGTTCGATGACGGTTATATTACGAGTTTATGTGTTTTGATGTACCGAAGGTTGTTCGGAGTCCCGGATGTGATCATGGACATGACGAGGAGTCTCGAAATGGTCGAGACGTAAAGATCGATATATTGGACGACTATATTTGGATACCGGAACGGTTCCGGGTGAGATCGGGATAATACCGGAGCTCCGGGAGGTTATCGGAACCCCCCGGGAGGTATATGGGCCTTAATGGGCTTTAGTGGAAAGGAGGGGAAAGGAGCAAGGGAGGGGGCGCGCCCCCCCAAGACCAATCCAAATTGGGAGGGGGACGGCCCCCCTTTCCTTCCTCCCTTCTTCCTCTTCCTTCCCTCTCCCTCTCCAAATAGGAAAAGGAGGAGTCCTACTCCCGGTGGGAGTAGGACTCCCCCCTTGGGCGCGCCTCCTCCCCTTGGCCGGCCCTCTCCTCCCCCCTTTATATATGGAGGAGAGGGGCACCCCATAGACACAACAATTGATCTCTTGGATCTTTTAGCCGTGTGCGGTGCCCCTCTCCACCATAGTCCACCTCAATAATATCGTAGCGGTGCTTAGGCGAAGCCCTGCGTCGGTAGAACATCATCATCGTCACCACGCCGTCGTGCTAACGGAACTCTCCCTCAAAGCTCGGCTGGATCGGAGTTCGAGGGACGTCATCGAGTTGAACGTGTGCAGAACTCGGAGGTGCCGGTACTTGATCGGTCGGATCGTGAAGACGTACGATTACATCAACCGCGTTGTGCTAACACTTCCGCTTTCAGTCTACGAGGGTACGTGGACACACTCTCCCCTCTCGTTGCTATGCATCACCATGATCTTGCGTGTGCGTAGGAATTTTTTTGAAATTACTACGTTCCCTAACAACATTTGGATATTTATAACCGTGATTCTTTCGAATTTTCCAACGTTATCCATGGACAGCCCGAGTATGTGTAGGTTGGGTTCATTTTCCCATATGCTCTGCTCCGGATCCGATGCAGAATTTCGTCAGTGCCTCCCTGTTGTTCTCCGGGTACACATCCTCTCTGGTTATCGCCAAGACGTGCATCAGGAGAACAGCGGGGAGGTGCTGCCGAAATTTTGCGTCGGATCCGGAGCAGAGCATGGGAAAACGAACCCAATCTACACATACTCGCGTGGGATTAGGACCTATCTTTACCTATTAGCGTCTAGGTTACATCGACATGATGCACACTGAGAAGAATATTGCCGAGGCACTTTTTGGTACATTGTTCGGCATAGATGGGAAGTCAAAGGACAATAATAAGGCTAGAGTCGATCTGGAGGCGCTATGTGATAGGCTATTACAGAACATGAAAGAACCGAAAGGAAAGCAGAACTGGACGAAGCCAAAGGCATGGTTTAATCTTGGAAGGCCAGCTATGAGGGAAACTATCTTGTGGGTGCAACAGCAATTGATGTTCCCCGATGGGTATGCAACGAATCTAAAGAGGGGAGCGAGTCTTGATAAATTGAAGATATTTGGTCTCAAGAGTCATGATTGGCACATATGGATTGAACGAGTAATGCCGGTGATGTTGCGTGGCTTCATCCCTGAGGATGAATGGCTAGTACTGGCAGAGCTGAGCTATTTCTTCCGTGTTCTCTGTGCGAAAGAACTATCGCCTGACCTGCTAGAAGAAATGGAAGAGTTGGCACCAGAGTTGATCTGCAAGTTAGAGAAGATCTTTCCGCCGGGCTTCTTTAATCCAATGCAGGACTTGATTTTGCATCTCCCAACCGAGGCAAGATTGGGGGGGGGGGGGCTGTGCAAAATCGTTGGTGCTATGCCACTGAGAGGATGCAGAAGACGCTACGAGCAAAATGTAAAAATAAACGTAGAATTGAAGCATTGATGGCTGAGGCATTCATTACTGAGGAGGTGGCAAACTTCGTGACAGCACACTACGAAGCCAAAAATTGTCATTTGCATAATGCGAAGCCTCGGTACAATGCTGACGAACCTAAAAGGGTGGATCCAACCTCATCCTATTCAAAGGGGCTCTCGCACCAGCCGGTGCTTCTAATTCCTTAATGTTGGATTTCGAAGAATGGCAGATCATTTCGTTGTATATCTTCACCAACCTAATAGAAGTGCGGCCGTACATCGAGTAAGTTCTCGGTACATTGTTTCGCAACTTCTAATTCCTTTGAACTACTCTTATTCCCGGATAAATTTGATACAATCGATACGTCACCATATTCTCATATGGAGCAGTGATCCAAAAGGATTCCATTGAAGAGTATGAGCTTCTGGCGAAGCATGGACGCGGCTATCCCGGTTTCATCTCTTGGTTCAAACAAATGGTAATTTCCATTAGACAATTTCATTTCTTCGTCTAATTAGTGACTAATGCAATAATCCTTTTCGTATTAAACTTGTAGGCTAATTCAGAGCTTATGGACGCCGAATTGAGACAAGTCGCTAATGGTTTTGACTATCAGGTCCGTTCATTTGACAAATACGACATCAACGGGTATTGCTTTCGTACCTATGGCAAAGAGCTATCTATGGCCGACAGAAAGACTACAAATTGTTGTGTCTCTGCTATCGGCGAAGGAGGTACCGAGTATTATGGAAGAGTTGAAGCAATTTATGAACTTCAATTCTATGGTGCAAACCCACCAAATGTCGTAGTCTTCAAATGTTATTGGTTCCAATCGAAGGAGACTAGAAGGACTCATGAACATATAGGCTAGTGGAAATCAATCAAAGCACCCATTTGGATGTTCCCGATGTCTATTTTATGGCTCAACAGGCAACCCAAGTTTTCTATCTACCGTGGGCCTGTCAAAGTGATCCTAATCTCAAAGGTTGGGATGTCATTTATGACGTGCCGGCACGTGTTAGACCACCTCCCCCCAATGAAGATGATTATGCACCTCACATTAACCCAGACACATATGAAGGAGAATTCTTCCAAGAAACACGTCTTTCCAAAAAACGTTTCAAGAACCGCTCTACTTCACCCCAGAACATTGAAGTAGACAGCGACAGTGAACCCGACTTCACCCCTCAGCCAGAAGAAGAAGAGCCTGAACTAGAAGAGGTTACTGCTGCGGATGACCTATCAATGCTTGACAGATTACGTAGAGGTGGCCTTCCACATGATGATGATGCATTTATTAATGATGATGATGAGCACGTCATTACTGATATTGATGATGATGATGTATTTATTGATCCCAAAGTATCTATTGAACCATATTATGACTAGGTATTCAATTTTTTATGTTGTACTTGATTTATATAGTTACTTGTATGATTGTATGATTTATATAGTTATTTGTATATTTTTCTTACTTTCTATGATTGTTTCTTATACATAGTGCCATGGTCTTGATGTTCGTCCTCATCGGCCCTCGCCCGCTTTATGACTCAAATGTGGTAAATTCTCTTTCATAACTATTTGTTGCATTTCTGATTTATGACAATTATGGCCATCAAGTTGACATAGAGATATTTTAATCTAGGAGGTATGTGAACCGGAATTTGAAACCGACCCTCTTGTCGAGAAGTTAAATTTAGTTGGAAAAAATAAAATGAGTATTTGAAAGAAAAAATTAAAAGAATTGAAGAAGAGAAGATGAGATTGGAGTTGTATGTTGCCGATGTAGTCGATGATCACAAGATGAAGATGAATGCAATGCGCTTGAAGATGGATGCAATGCGCCTGAAGCTTAAGAAGATTAGAAAATATGCCATTGATAATGAGGCTTGGTATCATTATGCCGTTGGATCAATCTTTACCTTAGTTGCGATCTTCATCGCATTTGTTGTGATGAGGGTAAGTTTTATCTAGTGTTTTGCTTAACAAATGCATACCTAGCTTACTTTCCTCCTAAATGGCATAACTACCTAAGTTAGACAAAAAAAATCTTCTTCTTCCTTTTCTTCCTCTTCCTCTTCCTCTTCTTATTTTTCTAGATAGTCTTCTTCTTCCAACTTGCTTCTTTCCCAATTTGCAGATTTGCTTTAGATGAGGAAGCTTGCGTTGATGGAGTCTACTGTTCTCTTTATGCTTCCTTCTTGTTTTGATTTTGTACGATGAACAATGTCAAACTTGCTACCTATATATGTATGTATGGATGAAACCATTGTATGCTTGTTGTTGGATATGTTCGCTACGTATATGTGTTGGATGAAACCATTGGCTATGTATATGTGTTGGATGATCATATCCATATGACAGGGATATGATTTAGTATGTATAGGTGTTGGTATGCTTGTCGAAAGTATTTTCATATGTGTGTGTATATATATATGTGAAATTCTGTCAAATTGAATGATTTCAAGAAAAAACAGGGGCTATCTAGACTCTTTTCCGTCCGCTGGCGGACGGCAAAGAGATTTGCCATCAACTAGCTGATGGCAAACATGCCACGTGTCAGTTACCTGTGCAACCTGGGGCAATAGGCTGCCTATTTTGTCGCTTTGCCGTTAGCCAGCGGGCGACAAAGAACGTTTAATGTTTGCTGTCAGCCATCGGACGGCAAAGCTACCAAATAGGCCAGCCCCCAGGTGCTGCCACGTGGCACGCTTGGCCATTCGCTGGCCAACGGCAATGATTCAATGCAATTTGCCGTCCGCTGGCTGACGGCAAAGCCACAAAGGTCTTTGCCGTCCGCCAGCCGACGGCAATGCACGCCGTTAACCCCTTAACGGACCTAAGTTGACACGTGTGCTGTCCACACTCTTTGCCGTCAGCTGGCTAACGGAAAAGCCCTTTGTATCTTTGCCGTCCGCCAACCGACGACAATGAAGCCTTTGTCGTAGCCTATTCAGCCGGACGTGTTGCCGCCAGCTGGCTGACGGCAAAGGTCTTTGCCGTCCGCCACAGCTGACGGCAAAGTTCCTGATTCCTGTAGTGCAGCCTGCACTAACGAGGTTTTTTTGCGATGCACTAACGAGGTTGCATAGGGAGACACACAAACAACTCTACAACAAAGTAAGCATGTGGAAGCTAAACATCCATGATTGTAAAAGGACTAGAGTTAGAATGATACAAACATGGGGGACTCGGCAATATTTTACCAAGGTTCGGATAGTTGACGATATCCTACTCCTCGTTGATGGAGATTTGAACCACAAAGACTCTAAGACCACAAAGGGATCGACATCACCCAAAGAGAGCCCGCACTGTGCATGCTCGCCTATTCTGTCATGGCTTGCACGTAGAAGACTCGCTCAAGGTTGATCTTTCACGAAGAAGGTGACCAGACCTTGTACATACTCTAAATTCCTTTACACAAAGCTTGAAGGCTCTCGAGTGACCCAAAACTATCTAGGAGGCGCACACTCTCCAAGAGCAACAAGTAATGTCACTTGGATGAAGTCCCGAAAAGATCTTCAATCAAAACACCCTCAAGTACGATCTCATTCACACAAAGATAGGCTTGAAGCAAAGATAGATGAACAGAAAGGAAGGGGTTCAAGAAAGTGAGGAGCTTTTCTTCAAAGAACCCAGGAAGCTACTCTCTCAACTACGAATAAAAAAGCTTGAGTATCCTTCAACATAAAGGGGGTGGGATCTATTATAGAGAAAGCATAAATCGAACTGGCTTATAAAGGTAACAGGCCAAGAAGCATTGAAGAAAAGTCATTGGAACTATCAGCCTCATTCAAAAATTGAATGACTAGAAGGAGACCACATGTTCCTAGAAGACCACTTTGTACAACAAGCCTCCCAAAAGTTTAGGTTCTTGGAAGAACCATGAAAATAAAATGCGGAGGCAGAGAACCAAAAGGTGGCACTTTTCAAAAACTTTGAAGAAATTGCCAAGTCCCAGTCCGAAGGTTCGGGGTGGATTTTGCTTAGGAATACGAGACCTATATTGAGACTTTGATGTTGAATCAAACTGGTAAGGGCTCATAAATGTATGCTTTGTCGTGTTGGAGCTAACATAGATGATCTCAAAGAAAACGTAGCTCGACGGTACTGAAGAAAGATTCACCAGTTTTGATGTCACAAAAAAACTGGGTTCGCTCAGCAGGCTCACTCATACCTTACATGTTGAATACCACATGGGAAAACTCAAAAGTACATGGCTATGAATAAACAAAGGATTTGACTGGAGGGAGCGGAAAACTTGAAAGGTTTTGGTTGATGATCTTTACTTGGAGTTCAACCTAACATCTTTTGCATGTGTCCCTCACTGGTGCGCGTCGGTGCTTGATACGTCTCCGTCGTATCTATAATTTTTGATTGTTCCATGCCAATATTCTACAACTTTCATATACTTTTGGCAACTTTATATACTATTTTTGGGACTAACATATTGATCAAGTGCCCAGTGCCAGTTCTTGTTTGTTGCATGTTTATGTTTCGCAGAAACCCAATATCAAACGGAGTCCAAACGGGATAAAAACGGAGGGAGAATTATTTTGGAATATTTATGATTTTTGGGAAGTAAAATCAACGCGAGACGGTGCCTGAGGGGGCCACGAGGCAGGGGGCGCTCCCCATGGGGACAGGCGTGCCCTGGACCCTCGTGGGCACCTCGTAAGGTGGTTGACGCAGGAAAGCTAATTTTATGAGAAAAATCTGGGCGAAAAATTCAACCCAATCGGAGTTACGGATCTCCGGATATAAGAGAAACGGTGAAAGGGCAGTAGAGGTGAACGCAGAAACAGAGAGAGACAGAGAGACAGATCCAAGCTCGGAGGGGCTCTCGCCCCTCCCATGCCATGGAGACCAAGGACCAGAGTGGAAACCCTTCTCCCATCTAGGGAGAAGGTCAAGGAAGAAGAAGAAGGAGGGGGGCTCTCTCCCCCTCGCTTCCGGTGGCGCCGGAACGCCGCCGGGGCCATCATCATCACCGCATTCTTCACCAACAACTTCACCACCTTCATCACCAACTCTTCCCCCCTCTATTCAGCGGTGTAACCCCTCTTTTACCCGCTGTACTCTCTACTTAAACATGGTGCTCAACGCTATATATTATTTCCCAATGATGTATGGCTACCCTATGATGTTTGAGTAGATCCGTTTTGTCCTATGGGTTAATTGATGATCGTGATTGGTTTGAGTTTCATGTTTTATTATTGGTGCTATCCTATGGTGCTCTCCATGTCGCACAAGCGTGAGGGATTCCCGCTGTAGGGTTTGCAATATGTTCATGATTTTCTTATGGTGGGTGGCGTGAGTGACAGAAGCACAGACCCGAGTAAGTAGGTTGTTTGCGTATGGGATAAAGAGGACTTGATACTTTAATGCTATGGTTGGGTTTTACCTTAATGATCTTTAGTAGTTGCGGATGCTTGCTAGAGTTCCAATCATAAGTGCATATGATCCAAGTAGAGAAAGTATGTTAGCTTATGCCTCTCCCTCAAATAAAATTGCAATAATGATTACCGGTGTAGTTATCGATTGCCTAGGGACAAATAACTTTCTCGTACCAAAAAGCTCTCTACTAAAACTAACTTAGTTGTGTATTCATCTAAACAGCCCCTACTTTTTATTTATGCTCTCTTTATATTCTTGCAAGCCTATCCAAAAACACCTACAAAGTACTTCTAGTTTCATACTTGTTCTAGGTAAAGCGAATGTTAAGCGTGCGCAGAGTTGTATCGGTGGTTGATAGAACTTGAGGGAATATTTGTTCTACCTTTAGCTCCTCATTGGGTTCGACACTCTTACTTATCGAAAGAGGCTACAATTGATCCCCTATACTTGTGGGTTATCAAGACCTTTTTCTGGCGCCGTTGCCGGGGAGCAATAGCGTGGGGTGAATATTCTCATGTGTGCTTGTTTGCTTTATCACTAAGTAATTTTTATTTACTGTTCTTAGTTGTTCTTTATCTTTAGTTATGGATATGGAACAAGAAATACCAAAAAAATAGGTGTACTTGCTACTCATGGAGATGGGGAACCTCCTAAAACCCTCGATGCTCATTATGTGAAAGATATTATGTACTACTTTGATAATCCTGAGAAAACCCCATTCAATTATGTAGTGGGAGACACATTGGATCAACGTGAATGCTTTAGGGATTATCGCTTGACTCAAAAAGGGAAACTATTATGGGATCAAATTCATATGTTGAAGTGGTATGCTAGGCAACTATGCTTGAGATATGATTATACTTGTTGCTCTAGGATGAAGTCTCCACACCTTCCCTTTTATGCAAATTTAACAATAATAAAACCTTAGCTTCTTATGCTAATGGTATATGTGATTACTATGATGTGGAACAAATAGAAGAATTTGTTGCTTTTATGGGTGCTTATGAAATTGAAACTATGTTTAAAGAGTTTGAAAATCTTTATGATGCTGTTTATAGACCTGAAAATTTAGCTATCCTTAAATATTGCTATGCCAATTATGAATTCAATTCCGATATTGATGCATTTATTGAGAAAGTCTCCGCTGTCCAAGAAGAGACTGATATTTTGCAGGAGTCTATGGAAGAAGAAATTGATGAAACTGTAAGCTCATTGGATGAAAAAGATGATGAGGAGAGCGAAGAACAAAAGGAGGAAGAGCGGATTAGCTACCCGTGCCCACCTTCTAATGAGAGTAACTCTTACACTCATACATTGTTTAATTTCCCTTCGTGCTTACCGAAGGATGATTGCTATGGTGACTATTATGATCCTGTTGATTCTTTTGCAATATCCCTTTTTGATGATGCTTGCTATGCTTGTGGCCAAGATGCCAATATGAATTATGCTTATGGAGATGAACTTGCTATAGTTCCTTATGTTAAAGATGAAATTGTTGCTATTGCACCCACGCATGATAGTCCTATTATCTTTTTGAATTCTCCAAACTACACTATATCGGAGAAATTTGCTCTTATTAAGGATTATATTGATCGGTTGCCTTATACCGTTGCACATGATGATTTTGATGAATATAATATGCATGTGCTTGCTGCTCCTACTTGCAATTATTATGAGAGAGGAACTATATCTCCATCTCTCTATGTTTTCAACACGATAAAATTGCAAGAAACTGTTTATACTATGCATTGGCCTTTACTTTGTGTGCATGAATTGTTCTTTTATGACATGCCGATGCATAGGAAGAGAGCTAGACTTCGTTGTTGCATGATATATGTTGCCTTGTGCTCACTACTAAATCACAAATCATTGTTAATTAAAATTGGCTTTGATATACCTTGGGATCCGGGTGGATTCACTACTTGAGCACTATATGCCTAGCTTAATGGCTTTAAAGAAAGCGCTGCCAGGGAGACAACCCGGAAGTTTTAGAGAGTCATTTATTTCTGTTGAGTGCTTTCATATAATTTAAAAACAAAAAAAATAAAGAGGGGAACCTAAAACTTTTTCAAAAAGAAAAGCAAAAGTGAGAAAGACAAGCATTGTTAAAGTGGGAGCTAGCCTTGAACTTTGTTCATGCTCACGGAAACTTTGTGATCTTGATTACAGAAACTTTTCAACAAAAATAATTCCCCTTGTACAATTCCATTGTATTATAAAAATAATGTGCCAAGGTTTGCCTTTAGGATGTTTACAATGCTTGTTGGTTTGTACGGTGCAGGACAGAAACTTTGGCTGTAGTGCGCGATTTTTAATTTTTTACTGGGACGTCAAACGGTTCTGATTCCTTTTGCACTGTATTTCTATACAAATTTTTTATTTTTCCTAATTTGTGCATAATTGTTCAAGTATCAGAAGTATGGTGAATGTTCAGATTATTACATACTGTTCTGTTTTAGACAGATTCTGTTTTTGATGCATAGTTTGCTTGTTTTGATGAAACTATCGATTCCTATCAGTGGATTAAGCCATGAAAAAGCTATATTACAGTAGAGAAAATGCAAAAACAAAATATGAATTGGTTTGCAACAGTACTTAGAGTAGTGATTTGCTTTATTATACTAACGGATCTTACCGAGTTTTCTGTTGAAGTTTTGTGTGGATGAAGTGTTCGATGATCGAGAAGGTCTCGATGTGAGAAGAAGGAAGAGAGGCAAGAGCTCAAGCTTGGGGATGACCAAGGCACCCCAAGTAAATATTCAAGGAGACTCAAGCGTCTAAGCTTGGGGATGCCCCGGAAGGCATCCCCTCTTTCTTCAACAAATATCGGTATGTTTTCGAATTCGTTTCGTTCATATGATATGTGCAAATCTTGGAGCGTCTTTTGCATTTAGTTTTCATTTTTCTTTTATGCACCATGCTGGTATGAGATAGTCCTTGGTTGATTTATAGAATGCTCTTTGCACTTCACTTATATCTTTTGAGTATGGCTTTATAGAATGCTTCATGTGCTTCACTTATATCATTTGAAGTTTGGATTGCCTGTTTCTCTTACATAGAAAACCGCCATTTGTAGAATGCTCTTTTGCTTCACTTATATTTGTTAGAGCGTGGGCATATCTTTTGTAGAAAGAATTAAACTCTCTTGCTTCACTTATATCTATTTAGAGAGATGACAGGAATTGGTCATTCACATGGTTAGTCATAAAATCCTACATAAAACTTGTAGATCACTGAATATGATATGTTTGATTCCTTGCAATAGTTTTGCGATATAAAGATGGTGATATTAGAGTCATGCTAGTGGGTAGTTGTGGATTGTAGAAATACTTGTGTTGAAGTTTGTGATTCCCGTAGCATGCACGTATGGTGAACCGTTATGTAACGAAGTCGGAGCATGATTTATTTATTGATTGTCTTCCTTATGAGTGGCGGTCGGGGACGAGCGATGGTCTTTTCCTACCAATCTATCCCCCTAGGGGCATGCGTAGTAGTACTTTGCTTCGAGGGCTAATAAACTTTTGCAATAAGTATATGAGTTCTTTATGACTAATGTGAGTCCATGGATTATACGCACTCTCACCCTTCCATCATTGCTAGCCTCTTCGGTACCGTGCATTGCCCTTTCTCACCTCGAGAGTTGGTGCAAACTTCGCCGGTGCATCCAAACCCCGTGATACGATACGCTCTATCACACATAAGCCTCCTTATATCTTCCTCAAAACAGCCACCATACCTACCTATCATGGCATTTCCATAGCCATTCCGAGATATATTGCCATGCAACTTCCATCATCATCATATACATGACTTGAGCATTTATTGTCATATTGCTTTGCATGATCGTAAGATAGCTAGCATGATGTTTCATGGCTTGTCCGTTTTTGATGTCATTACTACGCTAGATCATTGCACATCCCGGTACACCGCCGGAGGCATTCATATAGAGTCATATCTTTGTTCTAGTATCGAGTTGTAATATTGAGTTGTAAGTAAATAGAAGTGTGATGATCATCATTATTAGAGCATTGCCCCAGTGAGGAAAGGATGATGGAGACTATGATTCCCCCACAAGTCGGGATGAGACTCCGGACGAAAAAATAAAAAATAAAAAAGAGAAAGGCCAAAAAAAGAGAAGGCCCAAAAAAAGAAGAAAAAAAAAAAAATGAGAGAAAAAGAGAGAAGGGGCAATGTTACTATCCTTTTACCACACTTGTGCTTCAAAGTAGCACCATGTTCTTCATATAGAGAGTCTCTTGAGTTATCACTTTCATATACTAGTGGGAATTTTCATTATAGAACTTGGCTTGTAGATTCCAACGATGGGCTTCCTCAAATGCCCTAGGTCTTCATGAGCAAGCAAGTTGGATGCACACCCACTTAGTTTCAGTTTGAGCTTTCATATACTTATAGCTCTTAGTGCATCCGTTGCATGGCAATCCCTACTCCTCACATTGACATCAATTGATGGGCATCTCCATAGCCAGTTGATTAGCCGCGTCGATGTGAGACTTTCTCCTTTTTTGTCTTCTCCACATAACCCCCATCATCATATTCTATTCCACCTATAGTACTATGTCCATGGCTCACGCTCATGTATTGCGTGAGGGTTGAAAAAGCTGATGCGCATTAAAAAGTATGAACCAATTGCTCGGCTTGTCATCGGGGTTGTGCATGATGTGAATATTTTGTGTGGTGAAGATGGAGCATAGCCAGACTATATGATTTTGTAGGGTTAACTTTCTTTGTCCTTGTTATTTTGAAAAGACATGATTGCTTTATTAGTAGGTTTGAAGTATTATTGTTTTTATGTCAAATGATAGACTATTGCCTTGAATCACTCGTGTCTTAATATTCATGCCATGATTGGATACATGATCAAGATTATGCTAGGTAGCATTCCACATCAAAAATTATCTTTTTTATCATTTACCTACTCGAGGACGAGCAGGAATTAAGCTTGGGGATGCTGATATGTCTCCGTCGTATCTATAATTTTTGATTGTTCCATGCCAATATTCTACAACTTTCATATACTTTTGGCAACTTTTTATACTATTTTTGGGACTAACATATTGATCCCGTGCCCAGTGCTAGTTCCTGTTTGTTGCATGTTTATGTTTCGCAGAAACCCAATATCAAACGGAGTCCAAACGGGATAAAAACGGACGGAGAATTATTTTGGAATATTTATGATTTTTGGGAAGTAAAATCAACGCGAGACGGTGCCCGAGGGGGCCACGAGGCAGGGGGCGCGCCCTGGACCCTCGTGGGCACCCCGTAAGGCGGTTGACGCTCTTCTTTTGCTGCAAGAAAGCTAATTTTATGAGAAAAATCTGGGCGAAAGATTCAACCCAATCGGAGTTACAGATCTCCGGATATAAAAGAAACGGTGAAAGGGCAGCAGAGGTGAACGCAGAAACAGAGAGAGACAGAGAGACAGATCCAATCTCGGAGGGGCTCTCGCCCCTCCCATGCCATGGAGGCCAAGGACCAGAGGGGAAACCCTTCTCCCATCTAGGGAGAGGTCAAGGAAGAAGAAGAAGGAGGGGGGCTCTCTCCCCCTCGCTTCCGGTGGCGCCGGAACGCCGCCGGGGCCGTCATCATCACCACAATCTTCACCAACAACTTCACCACCTTCATCACCAACTCTTCCCCCTCCATGCAGCGGTGTAACCCCTCTTTTACCCGCTGTACTCTCTACTTAAACATGGTGCTCAACGCTTATATTATTTCCCAATGATGTATGGCTATCCTATGATGTTTGAGTAGATCCGTTTTGTCCTATGGGTTAATTGATGATCGTGATTGGTTTGAGTTGCATGTTTTATTATTGGTGCTGTCCTATGGTGCTCTCCGTGTCGCGCAAGCGTGAGGGATTCCTGCTGTAGGGTTTGCAATATGTTCATGATTTGCTTATGGTGGGTGGCGTGAGTGACAGAAGCACAGACCCGAGTAAGTAGGTTGTTTGCGTATGGGATAAAGAGGACTTGATACTTTAATGCTATGGTTGGGTTTTACCTTAATGATCTTTTGTGGTTGCAGATGCTTGCTAGAGTTCCAATCATAAGTGCATATGATCCAAGTAGAGAAAGTATGTTAGCTTATGCCTCTCCCTCAAATAAAATTGCAATAGTGATTACCGGTCTAGTTATCGATTGCCTAGGGACAAATAACTTTCTCGTAACAAAAAGCTCTCTACTAAAACTAACTTAGTTGTGTCTTCATCTAAACAGCCCCTACTTTTTATTTACGCTCTCTTTATATTCTTGCAAGCCTATCCAAAAACACCTACAAAGTACTTCTAGTTTCATACTTGTTCTAGGTAAAGCGAATGTTAAGCGTGCGTAGAGTTGTATCGGTGGTTGATAGAACTTGAGGGAATATTTGTTCTACCTTTAGCTCCTCGTTGGGTTCGACACTCTTACTTATCAAAAGAGGCTACAATTGATCCCCTATACTTGTGGGTTATCAGTGCTATACAAATGGTTTTTAACCCCTTTCCGCGACGGCATTTGGAACCGTCGCCAAGTGAGTCTGGGCGATAGGGGGGTCCTTCCCACACGACCCAGAAACCGTCGGGGATATGCCCTCCTGGCACACACGCTCGGCAAAATGAGGTCGTGTGCGACCGGCGAGCGCTCAAATACGGAAATACATACAGTAGAACTAAACAAATACAATTATACAGGTGAAATTGTTTCTGGTCGCAAGTACATCCCACACAGTCAGTCCCCGCTAAATGTTTCTGTTTGTATGTATATCCCACACAGTCGCTCCAAGGAAAATGTTTCCGTTCACAGGTACATCATACACAATTTTTCCCGTTAAATCGTTTGTGATAGCGTTGCCATTGCACACGATATTAATAATTTTATCATTTGCGTTATTGAATGCATCACACACGGTGTGTAGAAGAAACTGTGTTGCAAAGGCTGTCCATCACACACAGTTTTTATGTGGTAAACGTTTGCGCAAGGTGGCCTAACGCATACAGTTTTCAAGAGAAAGTCATGTGTGCAGTGGAGATTGATCACACACATGGTGGATCCTAGAAACGTTTTTGATCTCCACGTATATCGCAGACGTTTCTCTTTCGCAAACCGTGTGCAGTGTAATCCCTAATTAATCCCTAATTTAAAAATCACATGTTTTGAATTTGAAAGTAGGCAATCACTTATTTCATATCCAACCATGTTTATTACAAATATAGGTTCAACCACGAATGAACTACAGAAGCACCAAGTAAAGAATGATGAACCACAGTTGTACTAAAGACTGTAAAGAGAGAGGCGAAAGACATTCTGGTTGCTGGAGAAGGTGAAGCGGAATGCCCATATTGTGCCCTCCTCCATGCGTAATGCACGCACGATTCTAGGCCAACCCCTTGTGATGGCTGCCCGTCCATCCTTCACTGTCTTCATTAGGACTTCTCGATGCTCATTGTAGTCTGGATGAAATACTTTAACCTTCATTGTGTGTCCACCAATCATGTACTTTGCGAGGTAATCTTGAGTGAACTGCTTCGGGAACCACTGGGAACGAAAAAGATTCAGACATTGTTGTCTAACAACTCATTATGGGCAGTAAAAAGAGAAGGCTGCAGAGTTTGTAGTTACCATCCTATAGCTCACTGTTGTGTTGGATAGAGCATAAACAAATAATTTGCTTGCCACCATTCATATCTTTTTGCTAATAATCCTTATCAGTTTCCTCACTTGATGCTTGTTCATCAATATCTCATTGCCCCATACGCAAAAAGGGTCGATGTGCGGATCCTTGCCAAGGGCATATGTACCTACAAGAAACAAGTCAATATTAGAAGCTAACTAGTGT
This sequence comes from Triticum aestivum, assembly GCF_018294505.1. Lineage (NCBI taxonomy): Eukaryota > Viridiplantae > Streptophyta > Magnoliopsida > Poales > Poaceae > Triticum > Triticum aestivum. The sequence continues at coordinate 39,484,608 of NC_057796.1, forward strand.
CCAGGCCTGGATCTATATGCACTACATTATGGAACGACGGGGGGAGTACAAGCCGAGGGATGAAGCTAACCTCGGCGGAAAATGGTGGCCACTCCAGTTGTTGTCCTGCATAAGTAGTGGAAAGGCATGATAAGTACAGCAACCTTAACATCAAACAAATATAGCAAAGGTAAACAACATCATCTCCAAATGATAGCTTGAATGTGTTGGTTTTAGCATGTTGTTAAAGCAGATATAAAATGGAAGACAATGTTACCGACAGCAGGCTTAACAACCATCAAATATTGCATTCAAACTGGTATTGTTGAAAATGAATAGAACGTAGGTAATGCTTAAACATCACACTGGATAAATGTGTAAAACTGAAATAAAGGGCATGTGTTAACTACACCAGGAATAACTGGAATCAAATATAGCCGTTCAAACTGGTATTGATGTAGTCGAGCGGCATAGTTCCGACTTGCACATAATGAACAACACATTGTGAATGACTGAAATAAACAAGGCATAAATGACCAGTATAACAACCAAATATAGCCATTGAAAACTGGACAGAGTCTCACTGCAACCAACCTAACAAGCAAATACAGATAAACATGGCATATGCTTGAAAACTGGATAAATGCTCACTGCAACCAACCTAACAAGTAGATAAAGATAAACAAGGCATCTGCTTGATAACTGGACAAATGCTAAAAAAAGCAACCTAACAACCAAATACAGATAAACAAGGCATCTGCTTGATAACTGGACAAATGCTAAAAAAAGCAACCTAACAACCAAATACAGATAAACAAGACATCTGCTTGATAACTGGACAAATGCTCACTGCAACCAAATTAAGAACCAAATACAGATAAACAAGGCATCTGCTCGGTAACTGGAAAAATGCTCACTCCAACCAACCTAACAACCAAATACAGATAAACAAGGCATCTACTCACTGTAAACAACCAAATATAGCCATTCGTGAAACTGAAGTGGACAATTCATACTTAAACATCACATAGACCTATTGAACAATACATTTTTGCATAACTGGAATAATTAAACATGACACAATTAAAGCACCGCACGACAAATGCTACTACAACAAAGGGTACGGGTTGGAAAGCTAGAAAAGGTAAGATTTGCTGATAGAATGTTGCCTCACATTTCATGGACGGGATCCTTCTAGTTCACTACAAAGAAAGACACATCCGTGACATTTTGGGCCGAACGGAATTTTTTTCTATCATACATATGACACTTCTATGACGATAATTGTGACAAAAACCGGTATCATCATAGATGTGGTGGGCTCCTACTTCTATGACAAAAAATCATGACAGAAAATGGGCTTTTCGTCCTGGGTGGGCCGGAGACGCAGCTGCATGACATTCTTTGGGCCGTCCATGACGGAAAAAACCGTGGTAGAAGCGAGGGCGAGGAAAATTTCGGGGAGTTCCCGGTTACGGTGGGAGGTCGGGGGCCAAGCGATGCGCGTTTCTCTCGTACACGTACGCGCGTGTCTGCGAGGCGTTGGCTCTAACTGAACCCGAGCGAGGCGTTGGGCTCTAACTGAACCCGAGCGATTGCACTGCAGGCTACGCATTACTGAACCCGAGCGATCGATCGATGGCTGTTAACTAAACCCGATCGAGCGATTCCTTCGCTACTGCTGCTAACTGAAGCCAATCGATTGGATGAACAGTGAGCGTTGCGGGGGGGGGGGGGGTTGGATGAACAGTGAGCAGTGGCGTTGCCTCTGGATGAACAGGACCCCGTGGTGTGGAGGGCTGGATGAACAGTAGACGGCGGAGGGGTGCCCGTGGAGGGGTGGTTGAACAGGACCCCGTGGTGTGGAGGGCTGGATGAACAGTAGACGGTGGGGGGTGCCCGTGGAGGGGTGGTTGAACAGTAGCCGGTGGAGTAGCGCGCGGTGGAGGCTGGATGAACAGGAGCCCGTGGAGGCTGGAGGAGGTCGACGGTAGCCCGTGGAGGCTGGAGGAGGTCGACGGTGGAGATGAACAGTATCCCGTGGAGTCCCGTTTTGCGGTACGCCACACCCCTCCCGATGAACAAGACCCCCGTTTCGATCGTAGGAGGTCCGTTTCGTCTGTTTTGCGGTACGCCACACCCCTCCCGATCAACAGGACCCCCGTTTCGACCGTAGGAGGTCCGTTTCGTCCGTTTTGCGGTATGCCACACCCCTCCCGATCAACAGGACCCCCGTTTCGACCGTAGGAGGTCCGTTTCCTCCGTTTTGCGGTACGCCACACTCCTCCCGATCAACAGGACCCCCGTTTCGACCGTAGGAGGTCCGTTTCCTCCGTTTTGCGGTACGCCACACCCCTCCCCATGAACACGACGCATTCCGTTGCCTCCCCATGAACACGACGACGATGCTGTTTCTCCGTTCCGACCCAGCCATGTACACGAGCCCTCGCCGTACGTATGCACGAGTAGGCGTTCGAGACCCTGCCCATATGTACGTACGTGGCCGTATTTTCTTTCTTGCACCCTGGCCGCTGTACGTACGTGTACATGCTACGTGCACGCCTCTACTACGACACGTACGCGCCTCTACTACGACACGTGCGCGCCTCTACATCGACCAGTATATATGTACATACACGTTCGCGACCAGAATGACAACGCTACGTACGCTTCGACCAGGTGGGTCCCGACTGTCAGGCACTTCCTTGCCTGCGAAGATGTAGCTGGTGGGTCCCAGCAGTCAGGGGGCGATTGTTTTGGTTTTTTTGCCCGGACGCACTTCCTTGCGTGCGAAGATGTAGCTGGTGGGTCCCAGCAGTCAGGGGGGCGAATCGTTTTTTTTGCCCGGACGCACTTCCTTGCGTGCGAAGGTGTAGCTGGTGGGTCCCAGCAGTCAGGAGGGAAACGTTTTTTCGTGAAATACGGTGGCCCGTCCGGTGGGTCCCTGCTGTCAGGTGGACGAACCATTATTTTCCGCGTAATAAGGAGGCACTTCCTTGCTGCCGCCGTGGACCCAGCTGTCAGCCTCTCCACGTACAGTCCACGTCCGATGGAAGTCGTTCCTTGACCACGTTGACCACACCGCGCCGAGAGCACCAGGGCGGTGGACGACGGCGAGGCCTAGGAAGGGGACGACGCGGAGCCGGTGAAGACGCGGCAGTGGATGCCCACGCGGAGAGGAGTATGAGGGTTCACTTGTTCGGCTGCGGTGTGAGGCTGCCGTCACCGCAGGGCCTGGCCAGCGGTGGGAATAGTAGGGGGCGGTGAGGCCTCCGCGGCAGCACAGCCGGCCACGGGAGGCAGGAGCAGGCGGCACGACCGGCGCTGCTTTGGGCGGCTGGAGCAAGAAGACCAGAGGTTGAAGAAGCACTACGGCCGTTGGATGGACATCGTACGGTCACTGGAGCTAGAATCATTCATATTGACTAAGTTGACAAAGCCCTCCGTCCCCGTCAACTTAGTAGGCCCACAAGTCAGCCTCCCACCAAGGTGGGTCCCAGCTAGCAGGGGGAGTATTCATTTTTTTGTGCGTAATAAGGAGGCACTTCCGGTGGGTCCGAGCTGACAGCGGGGGGAACGTTTTTTTCACGAAATACGGTGGCCCGTCCGGTGGGTCCCAGCAGTCAGGGGGAAACATTTTTTTCGCGAAATAAGGTGGCCCATCCGGTGGGTCCCCGCTGTTAGGTGGAGGAATAATTATTTTGCGCGTAATAAGGAGGCACTTCCTTGCGGCCGCCGTGGACCCAGCTGTCAGCCTCTCCACATACAGTACTCTTCCGATGGAAGTCGGTCGTTGACCACGTTGACCACGCCGCGCCAAGAGCACCAGGGCGGTGGACGACGGCGAGGCCTAGGAAAGGGACGACGCGGAGCCGGGGAAGACGCAGCAGTGAAAGCCCGCGCGGAGAGGAGTACGAGGGTTCACTGGTTCGGCTGCGGTGTGAGGCTGCCGTCGCCGCAGAATAACAGGGGGTGTGGGTGAGTGGAGGGATGGCCTGGCCAGCGGTGGGAGTAGTATGGGGGCGGTGAGGCCTCCGCGGCAGCACAGCCGGCCACGGGAGGCAGGAGCAGGCGACACGACCGGCGCTGCTTTGGGCGGCTAGACCAAGAAGACCAGAGGTTGAAGAAGCACTACGGCCGTTGGATGGACATCGTACGGTCACTGAAGCTAGAATCGTTTATATTGACTAAGTTGACAAAGCCCTTGGTACGCTCCAACTTAGTAGGCCCACAGGTCAGCCTCCGAAATGGTGCGCCCCAGATGTCAGGGGGAGGAATCATTTTTTGGGCGCCGAAGCTAAGAATATCCGAGATTGAAGAAGAAGCACGACATCCGTTGGATAGACATCCAACGGCCACTGCTGCTAGAATCGTGTGTTGACTATAATAAGTTGACAAAGCCTTGCATACGCGTCAACTTATTTTTTTAGGGGACGCGTCACTTAGTAGGCCCACAAGTGTGTGGCAGAGAACTTATAGCCCATTTGCGTTTTGTAAGAATGTACAGCCCATTTTTGAATTCTAATGGAATTTACAACAGCCCATTTACAGTTTGTTAAAAGTACAGCCCATTTTCTAGCTAGGACAACGATTAATAATTTCAACCAACCGTTGAAGACAGAATTCAATAAAATTTCCCACATTTTGATGGGATCCGAAATATTTTTATCCCGAAATTTCTAGTCAGATTAAATATAAATTTGTATTACGTAAAAATCCAACGAAACATTGCGCGCGCAACAATGAAAATTTAAGATTTTCAAAATCCATAAATAATATTTTATAAACTAATTTCGTGTTTGGTGCATTTTTTATAGTTACTGCCCAGTTTTTATAATTACATCCCATTTATTATTTTTTAAAGCCCATTTTCCTGTTAAGCCTAATGCATCCCTCCTAGGAAAGATTTGCAGCCCAGCGGGCGGAGAATAACAAGTTGACCTTGCCTGGGTATTCCTCAAAAAGACGTATAGCTGGGCTAGCCATTTTCATCTTGAAAAAATTAGTATCTGGGCTGGATATCTGGCCTGGGCTAGACGGGCCACAGCCCGCCCAGTTAATACCCTGCTCTCCTCTGAACAACAACGAAATCATCGCCAAGAAAAACTCTGCAGTGCTCACGCCTCAAAAACACAAATACTGCTCGAGCTGCTTGGTCCCAGCTGTCGGCCGCACCTTGTGCAATTCTCTCGTTTATATTGACTACATAGGTTGACAATGGTGTGGGACCGTGATGTCAGGAAACCAGGAGAAAGCAAAACAAATATATAGTTGTACATAATAAGGAGGCACTTGCGTACGTACGGCTATGGCCCTAGTGGGTCCCTAGTGTCATCCAGCCAAAATAAAGTCATCTCCTGAATCCTCATGTTCGTTGACGATGTTAACAATGCTCGGCGCCACGGCGAGCGCAACAACTCGAAGGACAACGGAGAGGGCCTCGCGGGCCCTACGGATGGTCTGATACAGCGCCCGCTGCTCATTCAGGAAGCCAGGATCATCGGACACCTATGAGCACCTTCGAGAAACTGAGATGGCATGAAACGGTAAGGCCGCGCTTGGGAGCTCTGGTTTATTTCAAACCTGTATTAACATATAAGTGTAATTTACTCGTCATCGGAAACAACGCGTAAAATACAGGCGTAATGAAACCGAGGGCCCGAGGTCTGTAAGTAAAACCGGCGGGTTACGCGTGTAATTTGAGAGACCAGTGTATATTTTACAAGCACTGCTATATGGACGACATTACCAGACGATACATGCACGACGTGCGTATCATGCCATCCATGGGCAAGGCTGAAACAGCAACTAACGGCTGGATTAGCAATCGTCCGAGTGACGTTCAGCGTTTTTATCGTGTGTGAAGTACTTCCGATATTTTACTAGTCGAAATCGACCAACTAAGCGCCTTCGCCCGAGACCATCTGCTTTAATTTACAAGCGTCAGTTTTACAAGCGGTTTTGGTTGGAAAACGACGATCCAATCACGGCCTAATATCATGAGTTGGTCGGAAGATCATATGGTTTCACGTCTAACCTACCCGACTTGTCGTATAGGCTATGAATGAAACATCAGATGATGAACTTCTTAAGCACGGAAACAACAGAAGAGGATGATCTTCTTAACAAGCAAATCACTGGCATTAGATCGACATGCAAAACAATACGAAGCATTATTCTCAGGAGGCACGGTGAACAGCTCGTGATGCCGCATGCCACAACATTCCAAGCTCAACTTTGCAATCAAACACAAGGCCTGGCATTACATAGACAATATTCAGAACAAACTCTTAACACAGGAATATCTCAGCAGAGTAACTATTTACTTCTAAACTGAACACAGGAATAGGAAAAACACTCGACGCTGCTCACAGCAAGGGCGTCCCACTCAAAAATATCAAATGCATGTCTTCTGGCTAACATCAATGAGCAAATTTTGACAAGGTTTTCCAATTCCAATATATTAAACTAACGTCTTCTTGCTAACATCAATGATTAAACTTTGACAAGCTTTTCTCATTCAAAATATGTAATGCCTATGATCGTGGAGTCCTGTCGTAGCTTCTTGTACTTGTTTGGGCACTTTTTGCCCAGGGCACTCCACGTGTTGTTAAATTGCCAATGGTCTCTGCAGACTAGTCATGTCACCGGTGTCTAATAATACTCTGTAAAGCTTCTCGGTCATTCCTTCTGTAATGTAGCGCAAACAGTGACTGCTTCTTTCCGCAAAGTGGAACGACCAACTGGACCCAGTAATGCAGCAGTTTGCCATGGACACATTGGCTCCTTTTGTGCAGTTCAACTAAAATCAAAGTCGGAATAAAACCGAGCTTTAATTTTGATATCCCTGTAAGCAACAATAGGTATAAGGGAAACAATTACTGAGAAATAACGGTTGATGACTTGTACTCCCAGAAGAAAAGCATCTACTGATCTACTTTATCTTAATGGGAAACAAAGCAGGAGAGTAGCATTTCTCCATCAGTGGGATTCATTCATATTGACTGAGACATTATCTTAACAATGCCTTGTTTCAACATGTATAAAGAACGACAAAGCAGAAAAGTACCATTCCTAAAACAATGCAAATGATTCATTTTAACAGAGACATTATCTTAACAATACCTTGGTTAAACATGTAGAAAGAACTACAAAGCAGGATAGTACCATTCCTAACAAGTGTTGCAGTTTTGAACTAAGATTCAGTAGTTAATTAATTCTGAGAGTGGCATTGCTTAATTTTACCAGCGGCATTAGATTAATGAAAAGCATAAACAGTTCCAGGGGAGAGTGGGCGCAACAACAGTATGTGCTTCCACCTACTTATAAAGGGGGTGATGCAGAGTTTGTTGTAACAAAGCAACAAGCATCATGTCTGGGTTGGTCCCATTTTTGTTCACTACTTAATGGGAAAAGACAGCAATACAATAGCTTCAATTCAACATTTATTTAAAACAGTACCAATACAAGTAGCACAACATCTCAAAGCACACTGCACAATCATGTGGATGAAGGCCTGTACTGACCTTTCATGAGACGGACAAGATAAAATACGAATCTGCCAACACGAATAGGAAATCTAATCTCGTTTTGTGCAGTTGCACTGAAATCAAGCAAAGTGTTTCGCGTAGCAAAGCAAAATGTCGCAATAGCAACAAGTTGAATAGATATCCCTGTTTAAACAGAGGCAAAAAAGGAATCAATTACTGGCTAATAATGGAGGATGAAACATGCGGCCACAAAAATGGTAATCCCGCCAATCCCTAACAAGTGTTGCAGTTTTGAAATAAGATTCAGTAGTTAATTCTGAGAGTGGCATGAATTACTGGCTTATAAAGGGGGTGATGCTGAATTTGTTGTAACAAAGCAACAAGCATCATGTCTGGGTTGGTCCCATTTTTGTTCACTACTTAATGGGAAAAGACAGCAATACAATAGCTTCAATTCAACATTAATTTAAAACAGTACCAAAACAAGTAGCACAACATCTCAAAGCACACTGGACATCATGTGGTTGAGACCAAGATTTGAAACAACTCGCCACGAAGACTGGAAACAAATCTCGATCTCCTTTTGTGCAGTTCCACCAAAATTAAGCAAAGTCACCGGTGTGACATTCAAGTTGAACTGCACAAAACACTCTTAAAACATAAGTGTTTCGAGTAGCGAAGCAAAATGTCGCAATAGCAACAAGTTGAATCGATAGCCCTGTTTTAACAGAGGCAAAAAAGGAAACAATTACTTGCCGATAAAGGAGGATGAAACAAACGGTGACAGAAAGAAGCATCTAACTTATCTTGGATGGAAAACAAAGTAGGACATTAGCATTTCTAAAACGGTTGCATTGATTCATATTAACTGAGACATTCTCTTGAAACAACATTCGTTAAAAAATTTAATTTACTTTTAACAGTGGCATTGCTTCAATTTTTCGGCGGCATTCTTAACAACAGCAAAATAGCTGTATGGGACATGCCAGTACCATGTGCATCCACACGTATAAATTGGTGATGCAGAGTATGTAGCCAACCAAGCAGCATATATGCGCTGGTCCCATATTTCTTCTCTTTGAACCTTCTTCCTATGTGAGGGCAGCAAATCTAGTCCTGCACAAACTACCCGACCCCCCAGTTTCTTTCCCTTTTCAACAAAGAGATCGATTCCTTACAGATGTGTGTACTGGGTTACCCCCTTTTTCCCTTTTCGACCTACAAAGCGGTTGGATAGCCACTCTATACTACTTTCCGGCCCTCCTTTCCTCATTGAACCACGTCCTAGATTCTTGCTCCAGCCCATCGCACCCTTCTTTCCTCTTTGAACCAAGACCTAGATTCGACTACAAATCGAAAAAGATCCACATGCAGCTAGAGCAACGACGGTTTCAAAGAAACTTATACCTTAGGGTCGTCGGGATGTGGCAAGGCGTGCGGCGGGAGGCCGGATCTGCCCACACTACGTACGTCAGCGAGGAAGAAGGGGTCGGTGGCCCTTCCGCACAGGCGCTGGGTGAAAGAGAACAGCGCAGCCGACAGTGGATTGCCTCCCTCGCCGAAGGCGATAGAGTGAACGCTGCACCTCCTCCCCTTCCCGGTGCGACGGGATACGGACGCCTCCTTCACCAGCTATGAGGGGGGAGAGAGAGACAAGAGGCCAACGCAGTCTTGTTTAGATCTGGTGAAGAGAGGGTGAGAGACTGTGAATATAGCAAATGTTGGAAATATGCCCTAGAGGCAATAATAAATGGTTATTATTATATTTCTTTGTTCATGGTAATTGTCTATTGTTCATGCTATAATTGTGTTATCCGGAAATCGTAATACATGTGTGAATACATAGACCACAATGTGTCCCTAGTAAGCCTCTAGTTGACTAGCTCGTTGATCAACAGATAGTCATGGTTTCCTGACTATGGGCATTGGATGTCATTGATAACGGGATCACATCATTAGGAGAATGATGTGATGGACAAGACCCAATCCTAAGCATAGCATAAAAGATCGTGTAGTTTCGTTTGCTAGAGATTTTCCGATGTCAAGTATCTTTTCCTTAGACCATGAGATCGTGCAACTCCCGGATACCGTAGGAGTGCTTTGGGTGTGCCAAACATCACAACGTAACTGGGTGACTATAAAGGTGCACTACGGGTATCTCCGAAAGTGTCTGTTGGGTTGGCACGGATCGAGACTGGGATTTGTCACTCCGTGTGACGGAGAGGTATCTCTGGGCCCACTCGGTAATGCATCATCATAATGAGCTCAATGTGACTAAGGCGTTAGTCACGGGATCATGCATTGCGGTACGAGTAAAGAGACTTGCCGGTAACGAGATTGAACAAGGTATTGGGATACCGACGATCGAATCTCGGGCAAGTAACATACCGATTGACAAAGGGAATTGCATACGGGATTGATTGAATCCTCGACACCGTGGTTCATCCGATGAGATCATCGTGGAACATGTGGGAGCCAACATGGGTATCCAGATCCCGCTGTTGGTTATTGACCGGAGAGGCGTCTCGGTCATGTCTGCATGTCTCCCGAACCCGTAGGGTCTACACACTTAAGGTTCGGTGACGCTAGGGTTGTAGAGATATGTGTATGCGGAAACCCGAAAGTTGTTTGGAGTCCCGGATGAGATCTCGGACGTCACGAGAGGTTCCGGAATGGTCCGGAGGTGAAGAATTATATATAGGAAGTCAAGTTTCGGCCACCGGGAAAGTTTCGGGGGTTACCGGTATTGTACCGGGACCATCGGAAGGGTCCCGGGGGTCCACCGGGTGGGGCCACCTATCCCGGAGGGCCCCGTGGGCTGAAGTGGGAAGGGAACCAGCCCCTAGTAGGCTGGGAGCCCCCCCATGGGCCTTCCCCCATGCGCCTAGGGTTGGGAACCCTAGGGTGGGGAGGCTTCCCACTTGCCTTGGGGGGCAAGGCACCCCCTTGGCCGCCGCCCCCCCACCCTAGATGGGTTTGGCCGGCGCCCCCCTTCCCAAGGGGGCCTATATAAAGGGGGGGGGGGCAGAGGGAGGGCAGCAAACTACAGCCTTGGGCGCCTCCCTCCTCCCCTGCAACACCTCTCTCTCTCGTATAAGCTCGGCGAAGCCCTGCCGGCATCCCGCTACATCCACCACCACGCCGTCGTGCTGCTGGATCTCCATCAACCTCTCCTTCCCCCTTGCTGGATCAAGAAGGAGGTGACGTCGCTGCACCGTACGTGTGTTGAACACGGAGGTGCCGTCCGTTCGGCACTCGGTCATCGGTGATTTGAATCACGACGAGTACGACTCCGTCATCCACGTTCATTGGAACGCTTCCGCTCGCGATCTACAAGGGTATGTAGATGCACTCCCTTCCCCTCGTTGCTAGTATACTCCATAGATGCATCTTGGTGAGCGTAGGAAAATTTTAAAATTATGCTAAGATTCCCAACAGTGGCATCATGAGCCAGGCCTATGCGTAGTTACTATGCACGAGTAGAACACAAAGCAGTTGTGGGCGTTGAGTTTGCCAATTCTTCTTGCCGCTACTAGTCTTTTCTTGTTTCGGCGGCATTGTAGGATGAAGCGGCCCGGACCGACCTTACACGTACGCTTACGTGAGACAGGTTCCACCGATTGACATGCACTAGTTGCATAAGGTGGCTAGCGGGTGTCTGTCTCTCCTACTTTAGTCGGAACGGATTCGATGAAAAGTGTCCTTATGAAGGGTAAATAGAAATTGGCAAATCACGTTGTGGTCATACGTAGGTAAGAAAACGTTCTTGCTAGAAACCTACAAACCACGTAAAAACTTGCAACAACTATTAGAGGACGTCTAACTTGTTTTTGCAGCAAGTGCTATGTGATGTGATATGGCCAGAAGATGTGATGAATGATATATGTGATGTATGAGATTGATCATATTCTTGTAATAGGAATCACGACTTGCATGTCGATGAGTATGACAACCGGCAGGAGCCATAGGAGTTGTCTTTATTATTTTGTATGACCTGCGTGTCATTGAATAACGCCATGTAATTTACTTTACTTTGTTGCTAAACGAGTTAGCCATAGAAGTAGAAGTAATCGTTGGCGTGACGACTTCATGAAGACACAATGATGGAGATCATGGTGTCATGCCGGTGACGAAGATGATCATGGTGCCCCGAAGATGGAGATCAAAGGAGCATAATGATATTGGCCATATCATGTCACTATTTGATTGCATGTGATGTTTATCATGTTTTTGCATCTTATTTGCTTAGAACGACGGTAGTAAGTAAGATGATCCCTTATGATAATTTCAAGAAAAGTGTTCCCCCTAACTGTGCACCGTTGCGAAGGTTCGTTGTTTCGAAGCACCACGTGATGATCGGGTGTGATAGATTCTAACGTTCGAATACAACGGGTGTTGACGAGCCTAGCATGTACAGACATGGCCTCAGAACACACGCAATACACTTAGGTTGACTTGACGAGCCTAGCATGTACAGACATGGCCTCGGAACACGGAGGACCGAAAGGTCGAGCATGAGTCGTATAGAAGATACGATCAACATGGAGATGTTCACCGATCTTGACTAGTCCGTCTCACGTGATGATCGGACACGGCCTAGTTAAACTCGGATCATGTTTTCACTTAGATGAATAGAGGGATGTCTATCTGAGTGGGAGTTCATTAAATAATTTGATTAGATGAACTTAATTATCATGAACTTAGTCTAAAATCTTTACACTATGTCTTGTAGATCAAATGGCCAACGTTGTCCTCAATTTCAACGCGTTCCTAGAGAAAACCAAGCTGAAAGATGATGGCAGCAACTATACGGACTGGGTCCGGAACCTGAGGATCATCCTCATAGTAGCCAAGAAAGATTATGTCCTAGAAGCACCGCTAGGTGAAGCACCAATCCCACAAAACCAAGACGTTATGAACGCTTGGCAGCAGCGTGCTGATGATTACTCCCTCGTTCAGTGCGGCATGCTTTACAGCCTAGAACCGGGTCTCCAAAAGCGTTTTGAGAAACATGGAGCATATGAGATGTTCGAGGAGCTGAAATTGGTTTTCCAAGCTCATGCCCGGGTCGAGAGATACGATGTCTCCGACAAGTTCTTCAGCTGTAAAATGGAGGAGAACAGTTCTGTTAGTGAGCACATACTCAGAATGTCTGGGTTGCACAACCGCCTGTCTCAGCTGGGAGTTAATCTCCCAGATGACGCGGTCATTGACAGAATCCTCCAGTCGCTTCCACCAAGCTACAAGAGCTTTGTGATGAACTTCAATATGCAGGGGATGGAAAAGACGATTCCTGAGGTATATTCAATGCTGAAATCAGCTGAGGTAGAGATCAGAAAAGAACATCAAGTGTTGATGGTGAATAAAACCACTAAGTTCAAGAAGGGAAAGGGTAAGAAGAACTTCAAGAAGGACGGCAAGGGAGTTGCCGCGCCCGGTAAGCCAGTTGCCGGGAAGAAGTCGAAGAATGGACCCAAGCCTGGAACTGAGTGCTTTTATTGCAAGGGAAGTGGTCACTGGAAGCGGAACTGCCCCAAATACTTAGCGGACAAGAAGAAGGCCGGCAACACCAAAGTTATATGTGATATACATGTAATTGATGTGTACCTTACCAGTACTCGTAGTAGCTCCTGGGTATTTGATACCGGTGCGGTTGCTCATATTTGTAACTCAAAACAGGAACTACGGAATAGACGGAGACTGGCAAAGGACGAGGTGACGATGCGCGTCGGGAATGGTTCCAAGGTCGATGTGATCGCCGTTGGCACGCTACCTCTGCATCTACCCACGGGATTAGTTTTAAACCTCAATAATTGTTATTTAGTACCAGCTTTGAGCATGAACATTGTATCTGGATCTCGTTTAATTCGAGATGGCTACTCATTTAAATCCGAGAATAATGGTTGTTCTATTTATTTGAGAGATATATTTTATGGTCATGCCCCGCTGGTCAATGGTTTATTTTTGATGAATCTCGAACGTGATGTTACACATGTTCATAGTGTGAATACCAAAAGATATAAAGTTGATAACGATAGTCCCACATACTTGTGGCACTGCCGCCTTGGTCACATTGGTGTCAAGCGCATGAAGAAGCTCCATGCAGATGGACTTTTGGGGTCTCTTGATTACGAATCGTGCGAACCATGCCTCATGGGTAAGATGACCAAGACTCCGTTCTCCGGAACAATGGAGCGAGCAACCAACTTATTGGAAATCATACATACCGATGTGTGCGGTCCAATGAGTGTTGAGGCTCGCGGAGGATATCATTATGTTCTCACTCTCACTGATGATTTAAGTAGATATGGGTATGTCTACCTAATGAAACACAAGTCTGAAACCTTTGAAAAGTTCAAGGAATTTCAGAGTGAAGTTGAGAATCAACGTGATAGGAAAATCAAATTCTTACGATTAGATCGTGGTGGAGAATATTTAAGTCACGAATTTGGTACACACTTAAGGAAATGTGGAATAGTTTCACAACTCACGCCGCCTGGAACACCTCAGAGAAATGGTGTGTCTGAACGTCGTAATCGCACTCTATTGGATATGGTGCGATCTATGACGTCTCTTACTGATTTACCGCTCTCATTTTGGGGCTATGCTTTAGAGACTGCCGCATTCACTTTAAATAGGGCTACGTCGAAATCCGTTGAAACGACACCGTATGAATTATGGTTTGAGAAGAAACCTAAGCTGTCGTTTCTAAAAGTTTGGGGATGCGATGCTTATGTCAAGAAACTTCAACCTGAAAAGCTCGAACCCAAGTCGGAAAAATGCGTCTTCATAGGATACCCTAAGGAAACTATTGGGTATACCTTCTACCTCAGATCCGAAGGCAAGATCTTCGTTGCCAAGAACGGGTCCTTTCTGGAGAAGGAGTTTCTCTCGAAAGAATTGAGTGGGAGGAAAGTGGAACTTGATGAGGTGATAGTCACCCCTTCCGAACCGGAAAGTAGCGCAGCGCGGGAAAATGTTCCTGTGGTGCCTACACCAACTGGGGAGGAAGTTAATGATGATGATCATGAAGCTTCGGATCAAGTTACTGAACTTCGTAGGTCCACAAGGACACGTTCCGCACCAGAGTGGTACGGCAACCCTGTCCTGGAAATCATGTTGTTAGACAACAGTGAACCTTCGAACTATGAAGAAGCGATGGCGGGTCCGGATTCCGACAAATGGCTAGAAGCCATGAAATTCGAGATAGGATCCATGTATGAAAATGAAGTATGGACTTTGACTGACTTGCCCGATGATCGGCGAGCCATAGAAAACAAATGGATCTTTAAGAAGAAGACGGACGCGGATGGTAATGTGACCATCTACAAAGCTCGACTTGTCGCTAAGGTTTATCGACAAGTTCAAGGGGTTGACTACGATGAGACTTTTTCACCCGTAGCGAAGCTGAAGTCCGTCCGAATCATGTTAGCAATTGCCGCATACTATGATTATGAGATATGGCAGATGGACGTCAAAACGGCATTCCTTAACGGCTTCCTTAAGGAAGAGTTGTATATGATGCAGCCGGAAGGTTTTGTCGATCCTAAGAATGCTAACAAAGTATGCAAGCTCCAACGCTCAATCTATGGGCTGGTGCAAGCATCTCGGAGTTGGAACATTCGCTTTGATGAGATGATCAAAGCGTTTGGGTTTACACAGACTTATGGAGAAGCCTGTGTTTACAAGAAAGTGAGTGGGAGCTCTATAGCATTTCTCATATTATATGTGGATGACATACTATTGATGGGAAATGATATAGAATTCTTGGAAAGTATTAAGGCCTATTTGAATAAGTGTTTTTCAATGAAGGACCTTGGAGAAGCTGCTTATATATTAGGCATCAAGATCTATAGAGATAGATCAAGACGCCTCATTGGTCTTTCACAGAGTACATACCTTGACAAGATATTGAAGAAGTTCAATATGGATCGGTCCAAGAAGGGGTTCTTGCCTGTATTGCAAGGTGTGCAGTTGAGCACGGCTCAATGCCCGACCACGACAGAAGATAGAGAAAAGATGAGTGTCATCCCCTATGCCTCGGCCATAGGGTCTATTATGTGTGCCATGCTGTGTACCAGACCTGATGTAAAGCTTGCCGTAAGTTTGGTAGGAAGGTACCAAAGTAATCCCGGCATGGAACACTGGACAGCGGTCAAGAATATCCTGAAGTACCTGAAGAGGACTAAGGACATGTTTCTCGTTTATGGAGGTGACGAAGAGCTCGTCGTAAAGGGTTACGTCGACGCTAGCTTCGACACAGATCTGGATGATTCGAAGTCACAGACCGGATACGTGTATATTTTGAATAGAGGAGCAGTAAGCTGGTGCAGTTGCAAGCAAAGCGTCGTGGCGGGATCTACATGTGAAGCGGAGTACATGGCAGCCTCGGAGGCAGCACAGGAAGCAGTCTGGATGAAGGAGTTCATTACCGACCTAGGGGTGATTCCCAATGCGTCGGGCCCGATGACTCTCTTCTGTGACAACACTGGAGCTATTGCCCTTGCGAAGGAGCCCAGGTTTCACAGGAAGACCAGGCATATCAAGCGTCGCTTCAACTCCATTCATGAAAGTGTTCAAACTGGAGACATAGATATTTGTAAAGTACATACGAACCTGAATGTAGCAGATCCGTTGACTAAACCTCTCCCTAGAGCAAAACATGATCAACACCAGGACGCAATGGGTGTTCGATTCATCACAATGTAACTAGATTATTGACTCTAGTGCAAGTGGGAGACTGTTGGAAATATGCCCTAGAGGCAATAATAAATGGTTATTATTATATTTCTTTGTTCATGGTAATTGTCTATTGTTCATGCTATAATTGTGTTATCCGGAAATCGTAATACATGTGTGAATACATAGACCACAACGTGTCCCTAGTAAGCCTCTAGTTGACTAGCTCGTTGATCAATAGATAGTCATGGTTTCCTGACTATGGGCATTGGATGTCATTGATAACGGGATCACATCATTAGGAGAATGATGTGATGGACAAGACCCAATCCTAAGCATAGCATAAAAGATCGTGTAGTTTCGTTTGCTAGAGCTTTTCCAATGTCAAGTATCTTTTCCTTAGACCATGAGATCATGCAACTCCCGGATACCGTAGGAGTGCTTTGGGTGTGCAAAACGTCACAACGTAACTGGGTGACTATAAAGGTGCACTACGGGTATCTCCGAAAGTGTCTGTTGGGTTGGCACGGATCGAGACTGGGATTTGTCACTCCGTGTGACGGAGAGGTATCTCTGGGCCCACTCGGTAATGCATCATCATAATGAGCTCAATGTGACTAAGGCGTTAGTCACGGGATCATGCATTGTGGTACGAGTAAAGAGACTTGCCGGTAACGAGATTGAACAAGGTATTGGGATACCGACGATCGAATCTCGGGCAAGTAACATACCGATTGACAAAGGGAATTGCATACGGGATTGATTGAATCGTCGACACCGTGGTTCATCCGATGAGATCATCGTGGAACATGTGGGAGCCAACATGGGTATCCAGATCCCGTTGTTGGTTATTGACCGGAGAGGCGTCTCGGTCATGTCTGCATGTCTCCCGAACCCGTAGGGTCTACACACTTAAGGTTCGGTGACGCTAGGGTTGTAGAGATATGTGTATGCGGAAACCCGAAAGTTGTTCGGAGTCCCGGATGAGATCCAGGACGTCACGAGAGGTTCCGGAATGGTCCGGAGGTGAAGAATTATATATAGGAAGTCAAGTTTCGGCCACCGGGAAAGTTTCGGGGGTTACCGGTATTGTACCGGGACCACCGGAAGGGTCCGGGGGTCCACCGGGTGGGGCCACCTATCCCGGAGGGCCCCGTGGGCTGAAGTGGGAAGGGAACCAGCCCCTAGTGGGCTGGGCTCCCCCCCATGGGCCTTCCCCCATGCGCCTAGGGTTGGGAACCCTAGGGTGGGGGGGCTTCCCACTTGCCTTGGGGGGCAAGGCACCCCCTTGGCCGCCGCCCCCCCACCCTAGATGGGTTTGGCCGGCGCCCCCCCTTCCCAAGGGGGCCTATATAAAGGGGGGGAGGGAGGGCAGCAAACTACAGCCTTGGGCGCCTCCCTCCTCCCCTGCAACACCTCTCTCTCTCGTATAAGCTCGGGGAAGCCCTGCCGGCATCCCGCTACATCCACCACCACGCCGTCGTGCTGCTGGATCTCCATCAACCTCTCCTTCCCCCTTGCTGGATCAAGAAGGAGGAGGCGTCGCTGCACCGTACGTGTGTTGAACACGGAGGTGCCGTCCGTTCGGCACTCGGTCATCGGTGATTTGAATCACGACGAGTACGGCTCCGTCATCCACGTTCATTGGAACGCTTCCGCTCGCGATCTACAAGGGTATGTAGATGCACTCCCTTCCCCTCGTTGCTAGTATACTCCATAGATGCATCTTGGTGAGCGTAGGAAAATTTTAAAATTATGCTACGATTCCCAACAGCAAACCCTAGCAAATGAACGCTGAGCCTCCAGCGTGTAACATATATGTAGTGCGGCGAGCGTGTGGAGAGTGCAAACCCTAGCGAACAAGCGCTGAGGCTCCCGCTTATATATATACTACTGTAGTACGGACTGAGCTCCGGTGCCTTCACTGCACCTGCTTTTGGCTGTATGATAGGTGAGCCAGCCACATTTTGGGCCCACCTGTCATAAATCCAAAGGCAGGTGCACTAAGTCAATGAAGCTGCGTCCATATAGTACTCTCGTGTATACGACTAATATATACTGGAGTGGTTTTCTTATTCTCTCCATAACAATCGTTTTAAATTGTGTAAGTACGAAACAAAACTCTTTATTTAATGTACAGTGAAGAAAACTAGTACTACTTCCGATGAACTAACGATCCACGCCCACGCGTCCTGGTCGCACTTCCTGTCCTTCACGTGTGGTACACTACCCTCCCTTAAGTGAACAACCACACATGCGCCAAATTATCGGAAACGTGTGAGGGTGTGTACAAATAAAGAATTTTAATTTCAATTATCGGAAAGGTTTGAGAGTATTACAAAGTTTGACTTCAGTCAAATCTAACATGCAGAGTAAATAAAAATGGAGGGATACTACGTCCATCCGGGTTTTTAGTCCACACCATTTTTTAAATCAAAGTTAATAGCTGGACAAATAAAATTACAGGGGAGCTGGAGACAAAGTATTGAGAAGGCTTAGAAATCAATACAAAACTTATGCTCTTAGTAGCAACGTCGATCCTTCTTCGAGGAAACATTTGGTTCATAGCCAATTGTGTGATAAAATTGCACCAACATGAAAGACGACTGCGTCTCCAACGCAACCAAGGTGAACTGACGAAGGATATCATCTTTGTGCGTAACAAGCAAAGAGCACTGAAGGAAGACAACTTGTTTTTCATTGAAAATCGACCAGCTTCACCAGCCGATGCAACCATGAGGCGCAACCATGAGCATCGATAGGTCATCATGGTGATGCATCATCCATTTGGCATCAAGTTTGGGTGAGGCACCTATGAAGTTCGACAAATCCTCACTGTGGTGTGTTTCTTCTCAGTAAATAACATCTAGATGTGAATTAGACAAACTGATTTTCTAACGTACCAAGAAAGAAAACTCGATCAAAAACACGCCCCCGCTTCCAGGTCGCGAGAGTCGTCGCGCACACACACATAGACATAGATATGCATATCCGTGTTTACGTAAAATTCCATTTCCATCTCCATCTCCAATCATATTTGTCCAACTGGCACATTATTTATGTTGTTAATTATATACGCAGCAATATTAACGTACAACATCTCTTGTTTGCGCACGTCCGGACCGCTGCCACGGCTGGTCCTGACCAACCCGAACCCTCTTCATCACCCACGTGTGCTTCCCGCCAAAACGGTCAGTGCTGCATTCATGCCCGGCCAGAGCGGACACGACCTCTCACTGGCGCCAGCATTGAAGCGGCGCGCCGGCCGAGAGAGCGTCGCCCGCGCCACTTCCGGGTGCACGCGGCTGCTCCGCGTTCAAAGGTCGCAATAGCCGGCTACAACATGCATGTAAAAAGTTCTTGGGAGTCCGTGCTACAGCTAGCTGTCCTCCCCCAACTCGTCAATCTCTTCCAGTAGTGCTAGTACTCCATGGCGCGATCCATGGACAAGCAGGCGGGAAAGTTATCGTATACTCGGTTTGCGGTGAGTGGCATGCCAAGCGACCGTGTGGGGTCGAGCCGTGGAGGAGGGTGAGACACGAACACGACAGACGTGATTTAAACGTTGGTTTTGCTCGATGGCGCGATCCAACGAAACGAAACGTTGGTTTCTCTCCATTTCCATTTTTTCTCTGGAAAAACGGAAACTTTCCACTCCATTTTCATTCCTATTCCAAGGTTGCCCCATTACAACATTCATCAAATACAAAGGAAAACTAACACGCATGCTGATGCATCTCAATGATTCACAGATCATAGCCAATATTTACTTCACAACTAAAGAAAAAAGTTGTGAGAGTGTGTACGAAAGAAAAACTACTGATGGGGTCACTACGACTTAAACCCTAAACCCTAAACATGATTTAATTTCCTGGCCAGGTAGAACCTGTCGAAGGAAAGACGCTGGCACCCTCGGATCATACGATGCTTTTGTGCAGTTCCACTAAAATCGACCTGAGCATCCCTGATGGCAAAGATATTGAAGAAGTGTGATTAGAATAATAGTACTGGCACTAGTTCATGAGACATAAACTCATTGCAAGTAGAAGCCGGTGGAAGTAGAGAAAGATCGACATGGAGATGGAGCTACGGCAGTGGAGCAAGCCGGCTCCAAAAGGAAGATGGACTACCTAGGACGTCGGGCTGTAGCTAGAAGGGCGGTTGGGACGCGACATCGGCCCATACCGCGGTGACCCCCAATTGGGACGCACCGACTGTGGGTTTTCTCCCTCGCCGATGTCGACCGCGTCTACGCAGAACATTGTTCCCTTCCCCCAGCTGCGGGATCAGGCCCGTCGTTCTATGCTTGTGAAGAGAGCAACCTAAGCAAGCAGGCTTGTAGCTTAGGCTCCTGCTAGTGTATATATAGTGGTTTTGTTTTTCTCTCCATATCAACCATTTTATATTGCGTACGTGTCATTCAAGAGTGAAATGATGGTTGCTTCTTCCGACTAACTTACTGTGTGATTTGACTGCTCCTTAGTGGCCCCTACACGTACTCCCCCTACATGTATGCAACAGTCACATGTACACATGGACGCAAAAACGCGCGCGACGCCCTAATGCATGCATGTCCGAGCACACGACGGAACACACACGGTCACGCTCAAGTGCTGAACCTACATGTGCATGCACACACATACCCAGTCAGGGTGAGCTAGTGACCGTATAAACACCAGAAAATATATATATTGAGCGCAATGAGCGTATTATGAAGTCCACTGACCGTATTTTACAAATATACAGTGACAGACAGTGTATTTATGTCGTTTGAAATTAAGCCATATTAACCAGAGAGGAGGCAGTATGGACTAGCATTACTTTGCCGTGTCCCGTCAACTTGCCGAACGAGGAGAAGGTTGCAGGACGGGAGAAGCTTGCGCGTGGTGGCTCGCAGGACAAGGAGAAACTTTTGACTAATGCAAGCTCTCCCTCGCTCAGACGGTGGACGTGCAACAGTTAATTCGGTGTCATATTGCAGAAGGATACACTATAACTACTATAGTCTATAAAGGTACGTACTATACTAGTACTAGGAACCGGATTGAGGAGCGTCTGCACTCTTATTATAATTTTAAAATGTGATAAAGTAATCTTCAACACATTTGGTTCTCTTCGAGGGTTCTCGCATGTGATAATGGAAGTTGATTGCATGGAACACTCGCCACAATTCTTGCTTAATTCTGGCTCATATCCTATTACAAATAGTAGCGCTCGGTAATATTTCCTCTTTTTTTGTTGTTCAGCATGTAAACAGGTTAGCAAACCTTGCGGCGCATCTTCGTGCGAACCGTGCTTGCTGCACTTTGAATGTGGCCGAGAGCTGGCTTGATGAAACACCTCGCTTCCTACTTCTTTTTTTGCGGGGTACCTCGCTTCCTAGTGACCAGTGTCTTGGCTGATCGTCCTAAGAATGCTTATATATGAATAAAGCTCTCTCATTTACTTGCAAAAAAGATTAAGCCATATTAACCGGAAAGGAGGGAGTATGGACTAGCACTACTTTTTGGTGTGTCCCATCAACTTGCAGAACGAGGAGAAGCTTGCAGGACAAGGTGAAGCTCACTTACGCCTTTTGACTAATGCAACCTACCCTCGGTGGACATGCATCAGTCCATTCGGTGTCAGATTGTCAAAGGCATACACTGTAGTACCCAACATGCGGAGTACCATCATTGTTCGACTTCACGAAGAGGCGAAGAGCCAAGCGCAGTAGTACGAGTACTACTACTACTAGAACCGCATGGTGGAGCGTCTGTACTCTTATTTTTTATCTCTGATAAAGTACACGTTTATTCCGGAGAAGGGCGGAAAACGGCAGCCCAACATGTAATGAATGATATCGATCAACCAACCATGCTCAAATATATCTTGGCCTCCGTGCGAGCCCGTCTGTGTGTTCTCGCTCCTCGTCACTCTCAAGGAATGGCGGGTTAGCTCTTTGCCGTCAATTGAGATCGGTTTGCTCACACTCCTGTCCCACATGTCAGTGATATGCCAAGAGGAGGTGCGTTGACCGACTGGCCATACGCGTACTTGATTTTGCACCTTCATACTACTCCTCCCTCCGTCAAAGTTTACAGGGCGCGCTTCATTATGATGCATTTCTCTCAATGCATTTCCACTACTAGAGAGACTTTAGACGCGTTTGGTTTAATGCTCAATTAATTAGGGCGTGGTAACCGCAATCAAGTCCACAATTTTCTCTCCATGTATTGTACTACTACGGAGTGGAGTAAGTGCATGCATGTGTGTACCCGGGGTGGAAGCACTGCATGCATGTGTGTACGCATTATTCCCTCTAGTAATAGACGCCGTGCTATAACTACCAAATGCTATTTTTCAGGCCGATCGCTAGTCGCCTTGGTCCCACAGGTTTTTTTTCTTTTTTCTGAAGCGCGCTGTATAAAAAGTGACGGATGGAGTAGTATGAGAAGATTCAAAGAAGAGCGTATTGATGGTTGCTTCTTCAGAGCAACTTACAGTGGGAAAGGTGGGGCTTATGATTTGACTTCTCATTACTCACTATTAATGCGGCGCAACGACCGGGCTGAGTCTCCCATGCGGTTGTGCACTACCCCCTCGGTTCTTAAATATACTCCGGAGTATTTGTCTTTCTAGAGATTTCAACGAGTGACTACTCAAATATTTGTCTTTTTAGAGATTTCAAATGGACTGGCACATACGGATGTATATAGACATATTTTAGAGTGTAGATTCACTCATTTTGCTCCGTATGTAGTCACTTGTTGAAATCTCTAGAAAGACGAATAGAATATTTAGGAACGGAGGGAGTACACATACGAAGCAAAATGAGTGAATCTACACTCTAAAATATGCCCGTTTGAAATTTGTAAAAAGACAAATATTTAGGAACGAAGGAGTATAATTTTGTGCATGGCACATGGACCCGGATGATGAAGAGGCTTCTGGCAATGCTATCAAGCTTCCATCATTTGTTTACATAATTGACGTACTATACAAATAATTTTCCAGCGACATGAAATTGTACAATGGTGTGAGCTTTCAGCTTTTGTTTCGCGTGTCTTGCCATCGATGCTCTTTCGGAAACAATAAAAAACTAACTTCCTTGCTAATGCATGTCAATTATTAGCAGATCAGAGCTAATAATTACATCACAACTGAAGACAGAGTTGTGAGAAGGTGTTAAATTAAAATTGATCCATGCTTTCATTGGCAGCAACGTCCCCCCAGCTCTGTCTAAATCAACAAGGCATGTTGGGAAAAAAGTAGCTGTCTGGAGCATGCAACATTCCGATCATTTTGTGCAGTTCCACTAAAATAGAGCTGAGCGTCCCTGTTCCAAAGATATTAAGTGTGATTACGATAATAGAGGACTGCTGATGAAACAATAAACACACAAATAGAAGCCGGTCACCTTTGCAGTCTCTCTTAAGACTAACTAGTTGGAGAAGATTAGGCTCGGAGTTGGATGAGGAGGATAGAGCAAAACCAATCTCCCTTTGTGCAGTCGCACTGAAATGTAGAGACGTTGCCCGTGTGACATTTTAGTACAACTGCACAAAACACTCTTAAGAAAAAAGTGATTTGTGCAGTTCACCAAAAGGTCGCAATAGCAACGAGTAGAAAGGAAACAATTACTGGCCAATAACAGTTGATGACACATGCGACGACAAAAAAGAAGCATATTCCTTGTCCTAAGGGAAGATAACAACACGGTTGTGTTTGTCTAAAACGGTGTGAGGACGAGAATGCAATATGGAAAGTACGCCGGACGAGCTACGTTTTGGGCAAAGAACTATGGAAGATCCACATGCAGCGACGTGGGAAGACGGGCAGTGGAGCAAGGCCGGAGGGGATACCTGGAGGTCGTCGGGATGTAACTAGGTGAGCGGCGGCGGGCGGAATCTGCGAGCAGGTGGCGTAGGCCCTGCCGCGCCGGAGCTTGGTCAGAGAGAACGGCGTGTACCGCAGATCGGGACGTGCTGCCTCGGCGCCGTCAAACGGAGAAACGATGCACTTCCTCCCTTTCCCCCGGCGGACGGGATGCGGCCGGATCAGTGACCAACGGTGAGAGAGAGAGAGGCCACCGCACTCCCTTTCCCCCGGCGGACGGGATGCGGCCGGATCAGTGACCAACGGTGAGAGAGAGAGAGGCCACCGCACTCCCTTTCCCCCGGCGGACGGGATGCGGCCGGATCAGTGACCAACGGTGAGAGAGAGAGAGGCCACCGCAGCCTTGTGTGAGATACTCTGAAGAGCGACAAACCAGGCAGGCAGGCTCCATTGTATATAGTGAGCGGACTACCTTTTTCTCCATAAAAATCGTTTTATATTCTGTGTACGTGCCATTGAGCGCTATAACTTTATTTAAAAATAACGCGGCAACGCGTCAAGTCGAACTTTGTTTCGTGCACGCGTGGTACACGACCTCCCTAGGTAAACAACCGCTACAGGCGTTCAAATTAGCACGTGGGCTGCCATTTCGTAAAGAAATGAGCTCCACCGTGTACCCGCGCGGGTGTGGCTGGGCACGAAGCGTGAGTACGTGCACGGTGCACCTATTCTCTTCTTGTATACGTACACCACCTACGTGGGGTTGTGTGAGAGAGATACAAACCTAGAGAGATATAGTGTGTGGGTTCTTGAGAGTTTTTTGGGGGGGGGGGTCAATCAAAAAATGTAACATATGCAATGTGTGTGAAATAGAGTCCTGGATATAACATATATATAGAGGGGGCGATCCACGAGAAGAGAGTGGAGGTATCATCGGCTTGAGGTGTCCATAGAATCGAAGAGAGGGATGATGTGTGTGTGTGTGCGCGCGCGATCGATAAAGAGTGCCATCGAATTTGTGTGTGCCCACGTCAAAGATATAGAGTGGCTGGCCTACTGGAACGTGAGATGGGACATGTGCAGTTTGTCTCTGTGGCATGGATACCTACCTGCAGCGCTCGACTATCGGTGTGTGGTGGGGGAAGAGGGAGGCCCAATTAACTATAGAGGTACAATGGCTGGTATATGTGTGGAGGAGGAGAGAGGCCTACCTCATGTATTAAGGAGATCGATCTGCCTCATGTATTAAGGGAGATCGATCGGCATCCATGCATATGTGCAGGAGAGGAATAAGGTTGGGAGAGAGACAGAGCTAGAGTGTTGGAGGGGGTGGTAGTGGAGTTGCTTCTAACAAATGGTGGGATAGGCTTGCTAGACAAACGGAGGGCACGCCCGCAATATCAATAAGAGAGGAGATGGCTGCTTGTTGTCTGTGCACGTGCGTGTGAGAGACGGGTCAGGAGGCATGCACGAATGATGAGGGGGGACGATGTGGCTGTGGTAAGCAGACGTAACTACATAGGAAGATCAATCGCCCTTTGTTAGAGAAAGGAGAGACATAACTTGTGAGGTACGTCGATCGATGGGGGGGGTAGTTAAAGTCGATCTAGGTATATGTTGGGAGATCGATCGGTATACATGCATGTGTGTGTTAGAAGCAAATGAGGCACGAGGAGAAGGATAGAGAGAGAGGGATGCATGTAGGAGGTGGTACGAGAGGCATACTATATCGAGGGGGAGGAGTGTGCGAGTACGAGAACGATGAAAAGAGTGGTGGGAGTGAGGCATGGACGGTGACAAGAGAAGAGGGGAAGCTTGTGTTTGTGCTAGGCACACCTGGCTAGAGAGGCATATCGATCGATGTGTGCCGTAAAGAAGGAGCTGGGGGGCCTACACACACCGTGGGTGAACGACCTAAAGTGAAAAGACGAATTTGCGCGATGGAGCTAGAGAATGCTGAGGGAGGGTGAGAGGGATGCGGGCGTGTGCATGCACAAGAGAAAGTTAGCGCTAGCTACAAAGATAAGAGGGTTGTGTGGGTGTAAAAGACGAATAGAGATCATATATACTTCATTATAAAAAGCGAATTCGGATATTTGAAGAATTTATCATAGTGTTTCAAACCGACGCATGTGTGAATATATATAACGGTGATACACATGGTGTGGTTATGAACATGTTATACTACATTTAATATATTTTATCTCTACTCTTATAAAAAACGGAGTTGTTGATGATGGTGTGCCTGCCATCCTGCATTATAGGCCGTCCGATTTATATCTGGCGGATAGCAAGGAAACTATGATGGTTGAAGTTGGCAACAATCATGATTGTAGATTCTTATTGAAATAGAGAAACGAATTCAAATTTAGTTCGAATTGCAGCGGTAGTATAGACATTTGGAATGCACTAAAATGTTGGTATGAGTAGGTTACATGCATTATACAGCAAGCGAAAAAATTTAATCGGACATAACATGGATTCATACTCCCTCCTTCCATCTATATAGGGCGTAATGAGATTTTTAAGACCGCCTTTGACTATTGACAAGATTAATAGTACATGACATGCACAATGTGAAAATTATATCATTGAAAGAACCTTTCACAGACGAATTTAACGGTGTGCTTTGTGTAAGTTGCATGTCATATATCATTGCTCTAATATTTGGTCAAAGTTAGCATCGAAAAACGCATTAGGCCCTATATAGATGGAAGGAGGGAGTAGCTTTGAATAGCATTTGTATAGTAAAACGGGGCAAGACTCTCTCTTTGTGTGGTGTGAATAGTTTTATTTTTTTCGTTTTCTTTTTGGTTGAGGGAAGTGCGAATTGATTTGGTACGTACAAGTACAATATTACTACACGTTAGGCTTGTCCCTAAAATTCAACCCGCGTCTTGTTATATCCCGAAAATTCAGATATCGTGCTCCCAAAACTGGCGCCTTCACAACCCGCGCCTTGCTATCCCGAAATTACAACGCGCGCGAAAACTCCCTCCAGCTGCCAAATCCCGACACGCGAAATCCCCCTTCTAACCCTGAGCCGAAAGGGCCGCTAGTTCAAATCGGTGGGGGGTACTTTTGTAACACACCCTACATTTTGGACAAGCGCGTCCCTAAGTCATGCTTCACCCCCTCCCATCGCCCCCTTTTCGCCATTCGAAATCCCAGGCCGCCATAACCTCTCCGCTCCAGCCGCGAAACCCCACCCTCCTCCGTCCGCCACGTCACCGCTGCCCAGCCGGAGCCTCTTCCCCGACGACGTCGTCCACCGCAACAGCTCGACGTCCCTCGTCCACCTCCCCGGATGAGGATCCGTCGTCCATCTCGCCGTCCCGCCGGTTCAGCCGCCCCGTCCTCCACCTCCAAGGAGCTGCTCCGACGATCGCCTCGTCTATCGCGGCTGCTCCATCCCCACAGCGCCGCCTTAACCTGCTCCACCGGAACCGCAACATCCTCACCGACTCCTCGGACGAAGTCGAGGCCTACTCGGCGCCACCAAAGAGGTTGTACACTCATCGCATCGCACCTTCTCCTTAACTCGACCTCCCGGCGCCGACGGTGCTCCATCCCACACCCCCATGGAGCAGTTACCTTGAAGCCGGCGCCACGGGCGACATCTCCATGGCGGCTGTCCCCCAGTGTGAGGCCCCTGCGGCGGCGGCGTCCATACCAGCCGGATCTGCTGCTGCTGCTCCGGCTCTCGCTCGCTCGCTCGCGCTGCTGCTGCTCCGGCTCTCGCCCGATCGCTCGCTCGCCCAGCTGCTGCTGCTGCTCTCCCCCTCGCTCATGCTGCTGCTCTGCTCCGATTAAGCCATACTTCAGTCGACTGAATCGACTTTTGGGTCAGTCGATTTTCAGGGGTTGGGGGGGCTCGCCGGAGTTAAGGAAGAACCACCCGTAGCGGGGACGGGGGCTCGCCGGAGAGGTACCCCACTATCTATCTTAGGGTTCAGGGTGGGGGGGGGCCTAGGGGGCTGGCCGGGGCGGTGAGGCTGCGCTGGGGCCGGCGGTTCGGCCGGTGGTGGCTGGCGGCTCAGGGGGTGCAGGTTGAAGATGAATTGCAGGCCCTCCCTAAACTACATGTCAAGTGCCTCTCTGCTACCATTGCGTTCAGTTTCGACAGTAGCATTCAGATTCCACATCAAATTTCAGTTTCGACAGTTAAGTTCAGAGTCAATAGTTTTTACCTCATCTGTTGTAGTCAGGTGGTTTTTGGTGATGTTAATTTTACATCCATTTTACATCATCTATTGGAGATGCTATTAGAATCCCACTTGAGATTGACGATGTCTGTCTTGTGCTGCTTCAGCCTTGACGTCTTACGGCTCACCGGAGCTGCTCCAACGACAGAACGATCCATCACAACAGAGCAGTGCCCTGGACGCCGTCTACAGATTCCTCAGATCTTCCTCCACACCTCCGACAGCCACCTCTGCCTCAACTGCTTCAGCGACCAACCCAATGATGCTGAGGTCGACACGGCTACGGCAAAGAGGTTGTACACTTGTTGCATCACTTATTACTATACATTCACGTCGATCCATTAGGGCTATTTTGGTTCAACGGAAAAACGTCGATCCACTGGTTGTTACCATCACTCTAAATTTCTGCATGCTCTCCTTACATAATCTCACCATATTTTTTTCGTATGCATGTCAGATATTGTACACAGTCATGCTGAACATGTAGAGAAAAAGAGAAGAGTTTTGCGCGGCAATACAATGTCATGCAGACATCGCTCCATGGTGGGTTCAATGGCAAACCCTCCCCACCCCTCTCCAGATTGTAATCCAGAGGAAGATATCTGTTCTGAGGCGGATTCAGACGCCGCTGACCACTCCTATTTACCCCCCAAGGTGTTTGCTCTACCTTGGCATGATGATGTTAGTCATATCATGCATATGTTGCCTTGCAGTGCCTACTTTTGACATCATATATGTCATCTGCTTAGTTTAGACATGTTCTGTAATGCCACCTGTTTAGTTTCTATATCATATATGGGAATTATGCAGTCTCATGTCTTTTAGCCAGCCATAATATATGTGAAATGTGCAATGCCATCCTGTTTAACCAGGCATCATATATTTGAATGATATCTTGCCCATCCTTTTCTTCATTACATTTCCATTTGTCGACAATGTTTGTACATTAAACTACTCTTCCTGTGAATCAGCCATTTGGGTGGGAGATGGAAAAATCTGGAGTGAAAACAAGGCCTTCAGAGCAGACAGTGCTACCTGTCGAAGCAGATCTCTTGTTGGGTCCCGATAGCTCCTCAGAGATGGATTCAGAGACAGATGACCAGTCCTATTCCCCCACTGAGGTGTATGCTCTAACTTGGCACGGTTATACTGCTCATATCATGCATACGGTGTCTTGCATTGCATAGTTTAGACATCATATACACAATATTCAACACCATGTTCTTAGTTCAGACATCATATCGAATGCCCTCTGTTTAGCATATAAATCACATATGTGAATTAAATGATGCGATCCTGATTACTTAGATAACATGTAGGTGAATTATGTCATGCGATCCTGTTTAGTTATTCATCATATCTTTGAATTATGTTATGCTATGCTATCCAGTTTAGATAGACATCATATATGTGAAATTATGTCATGCTATCCGTTTTAGTTAAACAATATACATGTCAACTATTTCATGCCCTCTTTTTTCCACACTATCTATTGCATCTGTCTCTCATACAATGTCTGTACATTCAACTATGTTTCCTGTTTATCAGCCATTTGAATTGGAGCGGGTGATGCCAGTATCTAGCGGACTAAAAACACGGTCTTCAAATAAAACAGTGCTACCTCTTGGTGGAGATAGCACCCCGGTTGTACATGCACAAGAACCAGCCCTACCACACATAACCCAAACTCTCGCAGATTGTACCCCTACTGCGATGGACAGAGAACCAGCTTCACCCAATCTAACCCCAACCCCAGCCGATAGTAACCCAGTTCCTGTTGACACAGCACCATCTCCACCACAGAGCTCCCAAACAAGAGCAGTTAGTAAGGCAGCTCCAGTGCCCAAAGGGCCAGTACTATCACGGCGAACCCCAACTCCACCAGTTAGTACGCCTATTCCTGTGGAGGAAGCACAACCAGCTAGTCGTAGTTTAGCATCTATCGCATTTGATGTTGTTAAATCGTATGTGCGTATCTTCCCATCTTGGAAATATTATACTGAAGATGAAGGAAAATGCCAGTTGCAGGTGTTTGTCCAGGAGTTATGTGTAAGTAATGTTATTCATGGCAATTACTTTGCTTCGTCCCATACATCCTACCTCCATGATGGTTATAATACAGCAAATTTTCCCATTTTTCTCTATAGAGAAGGACCGATTTGGAAACTCAGGATGAGGTAACCTGTGCTAATACCTCTGCTATCTTCAAGAATGCTTGGTGGCAGTATCGGAATTACCTGAAGAAAACGTACTTCACCGGCAAAGAAACTCATCAAATTCCCTTACGTTCTCCTGAGACACATTTACTGGACGATGACTGGGAACGCCTTGTTCTGTACTGGTCCCGAACCAAGAATGTGGTAAGGTCTATGAGCTCATTTTCTATTTTTAAGTATTATATTCTTGCGTCTTACTGTACTCTGTTCATGTAGAACAAGTGCCTAAACCTGAAGAACAACTGTTCTAATTTAAGATTCCATTGCTATCATAGTTCAAAAAAGCGCTAGGCGTTAATTGTGCGTTTTGCCACCGCCTTGCGCTTTACTGACCAAAGCGCATGCTTATGCGCAGTTATGCACAGATTATGCGTAGTTATGCGCAATGCGTTTTGCCAACGCCTAGAGCCTAGGCGCGCTTAAGCGCTCGCTTAGGCGCGCCTTTTTTAACTATGATTGCTTTGCTCTTGTATCACTGTATTTACTCATACAAACTTATTTTTAAATTGAAGGATCCAATCGAAACTCCAATGGCACAGCAGGTATGTTCACGCATGTTTCTTTAACAGGTTTGCTCTTATCAATAGCTCTGTTGATTTCAATTTCAATTGTGTATACAGTTGACTTTCATATCATGCACATTACTAGCATCACAACAGAGCCAATAGTGTTGTTGTACATGTAGACCCGTGGTACCCATCTGAAATCTTGTTGTGCCGTGTAGTTTCCCACGCTTTGTATTCTTTCACTGCTGCTTTGTCTTGAACTGATATGATTTGAACCGTGTCTCTATTTTGATTTGGCAAGACAATGCAGTGACCATAGGACATAGATATATGTTTGTTTGATGCTTTTATTATGTACTAGTACTTGGCAATAGAAGACTTGGTAGTTTAATCCTGTCCACCTTACTAATGAACTGGTTCACCGAAATGAGTTTCATATACTAGTACATGCTAAACTTGTTATGTGTCTGCTTGTTTCTTCTTTTAGAATGCTGACAGAATATTGGGGAAGAGTGCCTTATTAAGCAATGGTAAAGGAAGTAATGCAGATAAGGTTCAGGATAGTGACACATCCTTGTTGGTCTCCAACAAAGCTGATAAAACAGCTAAGGAAGACTATCTTGAAGACAGCGAGACAACCCCAAAGTCCTGTCTTGGTTTAGTGTTCGAGTTACTGGCCACTACCGCTTGCACAAGCTATTCAAACTCACTGTCTGAATCAGTTCGGTTTCTTGAGTCTCAACTACAAGCTGAAAGACATCGATCAGCTGTGCTGCGACAAGAAGCGGAAGGACTGCGGAAGTCCCTGGAGCATTCAGATGCATACTTTCTGGTGCAACAGCAAGCGTTGGAGGATTTTAGCGCCAAACAGGACAAAGCTAATCAGCTTGCTAAGCTTATTGCCAGCATGGTGGATACCCAGGATAACGTTTCTTGAGCTCTTCTGAAGTTGTTTCAGTTATGCTCTTGTTTTGCTGCCGCGTTTATTTGCACTGGTGGCCAATTTTGACGGCCAGTGTATGTAATGTGCTGCTTTGTTCCCTATATTTGCACTGGTGGCGAACTTTGATGCCCAGTGGATGTAATATGTGTAATAGCGGTAATAGGCTAGCGTTAATTGCTTGCTTATTTATTTCCTTATTGTCTTGTTTAGTTGTTTGCTTGTAGTCACTGCAGTTCTTTTTCTGTTTTTTTCTAGTGGCCACAATAGCCTATTTTTGGTAACTAGGCCAAAATAATCATGGCAACACACGGACTGTTGTAACCATGGGCCTCCTGCAGGCCGTATGATCCATGGGCCTTCGTCCGGCCATAGGATCCATCGGCCTTCTATACGGGCCTTAGGGTCCATGGGCCTTCTACGGGCCGTAGGGTCCATGGGCCTTCTACGGGCCGTACGATCCATGGGCCTTCCACGGGCCGTACTATCCATGGGCCTCATACGGGCCGTAGGATCCATGGGCCTTCTACGGGGCGTATCATCATTTCGCCAATCATGGGCCGTACTATTCGTGGACCATAACGGGCCGTTAATAGGCCGTATTTGATAACTCTATGAAAACAGCCCAACGGGTTTTTTTGACATGAAAACGGCCCAACGTATTAACGGTCCGCAAACGGGCCGACTGTAACGACGGGCTGAATTTGGCCCACAAGCAGAAAATGACAGTAACGGGCCGTATGTAACCGAATGCTGCAAATGAGCCCAAGAATCAATGGGCCCTGAGAAGGCCGAAAGATAACTTGGGCTGGAAACGGCCCAATGGAATAACGGGCCGTTAATGGGTATAAAGTGATACACTGTTCATTACGGGCCAGTTTCACCACGGGCCGTTAATGGGCCAAGAGTTACAAAGGTCCTCATATGGGCCGAAAGAAGTCATGGGCCACACATGGGCCGGAAGTTAAAACGGGCTGAATCATATTGGACGGCCCAGATGACGCTACTGGGCCTAATTCGGATAGGGCGTAACGGGCCCTGGGTTAGCGGGCTGTAAATGGGCTATATGCGAACAGGCCGTTAACAGGCTTTCCGTGGGCCGGCCCGCCACCTTTTGACCAAGTCAAACGGGCCGGCCTTTTCACAGGAATGGGCCTCTGTTGGGCCGTGCCACGTGTCGCCGTATCATAGGCGCCTTCGGTCCAATGAGCGGATGACATCTGTCCCAACGGTGAGCCGACACGTGTTTCCTCCAGCCAATGATGATTTTACACATGGAAAATCCCCATTGGTCGGGGCTGTTAACGGGTTATCGGATCCAAAACCCGACCCGATAGCTTAACGGCGTTCCGTTACGGTGGATGCCACGTGTCGGTCACCCTTGACGAAAGCACTTCTATGACGCGCGATTTATCGTCATCGAAGTGGACACTTCCGTGATGATAATTTGGCAATGTCATGGAACACTTCTGTGACAACACAGGTATGACTATCTTGATTCTGTCATAAATTTGTCATGGATGTACATGCATGACAGAAAACGCGACCTACTGTGACAAACACGTATCATCACGGAAGTGTATTTTTTTTGTAGTGGTTGGAATAGCACAGACCCATGGTGCGCTCTATGATGTCACAGATGGCCTATTTTACCTTGGAAGAACCTTCGTGGGTGCCCTCCTCGTGGTCGTGGTCGATGAGATCTGACTTGGCAATTGAGGATCCCAAGCCGCTACCGTAGAACGTGTCCTTCAGAAATGACAAAATGGGCTCGATGGCGTATAAAGCTCGCAAATCCTTAACCGCTTGGCAGAGGAGATCAGCGGCAGGGCCGTCGAAGAGATCGACGACGGTTGAACCAGAGGGGTTGGGGATGGACCACTTAACCTGTGACATGGCCCAAGTGAAGCCGTCGGTGTGGACGAGCTTGATGTCGTAGCCAGCTTTCCCGAGATACAGTAATACGCTAGCCCGTTGACATGAAGCCTTCGGCATGGCAACGTAGTCAACGTCTTCATTGGCTTCTGCGGCGACGTGTTTCTCCGGGATCGACAGGTCGGGGCGAACGGCGGCCTCCTCGCCAACATCCGCCGGAGAGGCCATGATAAACCTCTTCTTGGCCGAATGCTCATCGGGCTCCCCGGGATACGTGGTCGAGCTTAGGCTGCGACATTCTGGAGCAGGGGATGTGGATCTGGCGGGGAGGGACACCGCAGGCCTCATCTAAAAAATCAGGGGAGTGGGGCGACGGTATGGGAATCGCTGGGTACCCTAAAATTTATTATCTAAGCTAGGAGGAAAGGGCAGACCGGCAGGGGTTGGCGGCGGCGCCGGCGGTGGCCACGAGCTAGGGTTCGAGGGGGGGGGGAGGGGGCGGGTGGGGGACTGTGGAGGGAGGGTGGTGTTTGAGGATACGCCGCGGCTACTAATTTTTTTAGTAATGGTGGGTTGAGATGGTGGTGGACGAGGGAGGGCGATGGTTCAAATGCCTCGGTTACTGCAATTTTACTATCAGGTCGGTGCTGGAGGAGTGTGGGCGATGGTTGAAGTACGACGGTTACTAAAATTTGGGTAAAGGAATTGATGCGGGGCGGGAGTGCCCAAGATCGCGCACGGTCCAATAATAATATGCGTGTATGATAATAAGGAAAAGTGGTGTGGATCCGCCGATTTTTGCAACGCTCAAGGCGGGTAGTTTGTTTTTTATATTTCTAGCTAGCTGGTCTATCGCACACGGTTCGTCCTAATTTCCAAATAAACTTACCCACCTTTAGCTTGCACAGGTGGTGGTTTTACAGCGCACTTGCATCACACACGGTTAAGCCAGTACCTCCACCCTTTGCTCGCGCTTGCGCGGTCATGGTGATTTCAACACACTTGCATCGCACACGGTTGAGCCAGTACATCCACCTTAATTTGCTCGCGTTTGCACGGTCGTGATGATTTCAGCGCACTTGCATCACACACAGTTGAGCCAGTACCTCCACCTTAATTTGCTCGCGCTTGCGCAGGCGTGGCGATTCACATCGCACTTGTTTCGCACACGGTTTAAATATTATACCCCATGTCCGTTGAACATCATCAGAGTATTTGCAGCAAAAATAACGTTAGAGAGGGTCAAAAGACAGCCACACCAGCATGTGGCCCAAATATACATGAGTGAAAAGGGTGGTCTGTGATGTTCAAAATTCCGATGCACAACTTTGACCGCGCGGGCCCACGATTTGGCGCGTCGTTGAAGATCGATGAGAGGGGCCAGAAGTCAAGAACCACCTGGAAGTGGCCAAATATATGTACGAATATTGGGGATGTTTAAAACTTTAAATACACAATGCATAACTTTGGTGGCACCTGCCTCGCAAACCCGATAGCACCCTAACAACCACCTAGCTAGGATATATATAATGACATAATGTCGTACCTAGCTAGGATGCTTGGCCCACCACCTCCCACTTCGTGTCAGCAGGGCGGATGCACGTAATGATCGATACTTTGGTCATACATGCATGTCGCTATGACCTACCATAAGACGGACCAATGAATCTATCATTTGTTCAAATGATAGTTGTTGTCGATAAACCGCTTGGGCCAATAGATTGAACCATCATAAAAATCGCACGAGAGGGACCACAAAACCAGCACCTCTTGCATGCGGCCCAAAATGATGTACGTTGGGAAGGGTTGATGTGTGTTTTCAATATAGAATAATGAACAATTTAGATGTGGTGCCTACCTCTCGAGACAGACAATAACCATGAAGGCAAGGTAGTTAAGGATGAGATACACACGGTTTGATGTAGGTCGAACCCAGCAATCCGAGCATGTGGGAGGGAATCCTGACAACGCGCATGAGCTCGAGCTTTGGTTGAGCGACATGTGACGGTGACCGGCCCTAACACGAACTAGGAGGAATCCATTCATCGCCAACACATAATACCCCTCATTATCGGTCAAAGGGATGATATATATACACTTGGGGAGCCCACATATATGCGTGTCGTCACAAAAAACCGCACAAGGGAGACATGGTCGATCAGAAGACCCCGTATACACTGCATGCGGCCCGAAAATATGTATGGGTACGGTGATGTGTGATGTGTTTAAATCCCAAATGCACAACTTTGATGGGCCACCGATTACATTACAAACCGAACACCGTACACGACTCCAAGCCTAGTTCAATACGTATGATGTTAGTTTCCCAACTTCGAGGCGGTGGGGGGGGGGTCGTCCCACGCATGCGCTCAAACTTTATTTGGTCTAGCATGGGACACATCTATATCTATATCTATACATCTATACACATATATAGAGTGCGAATAACTTTGAAAGTTGGCCGTTGGATGAAGTCAATCCGAGGGTACAGAGATGGCAAATCCGAGCACTACTGGCCGTTGGATATCATCTACATTCCACTAGATTCTGCCACATGCATGTACAATCTAGAAGACTCCATGGTTGAACTTAAGCATAATGCACAAACCTCGAACACACAAGCACTTCTCCTTTGTTCTCTAGAATCTTCCATATCTTAATTGCCCAAACCTTTTTTTAAATGAATTCTCACTTTTTGTTTTTACCTTTACAATGCACAATTCCATGAATCTTAGAATAGATTTTTTTATAAAACTAATTGATTTTGGATGAGATGAACTATAAGAATTAAACGAACATCTACATCATGCATATATGACTCAAAGCTTACATGCTATAGTGTGGTATTTATTCATAATTTGGTTACCAAATCTCATGTGTGCAATGCACGCGTACCATACTAGTATCAATAGGAAACCATCATGGTCAAACCCTTCTCGTTCTGGGTCAAAGGGATAGATTGTGTGGGGCCCCCTAATTGTCGGTAAAGGATAGTATATATACCTCGGCGAGCGCACAGATATGTGCCGCGTCTATAAGCCGCACAAGGGAGACATGCTCGAGAAGAACACCCTGCCCCCTATACCCTGCATGCAACCTGAAAAAGGTTTATATAATCGCCATACATGTCAAATCAATCATTCTTTAATTTTTTAGAGGAAAAAATAACCCATAAAAACATAGTAGGTTTTTATAATCGCCATGACAAGTCTGGTCAATCATTCTTTAATTTTTTTAGAGCAAAAATAACCCATAAAAACAAAGTCTACAAATTAGCAAAACAAGGATCCCAAGGTTTACATAATTGCCATGATAGGTCATGATAGAGATATATTAATATATCTCTATATCTCTATAATGATATTTAGCACGCTTAACTTCTACGTTCTATTCGACTAGGCTAACGGATGGGAAGCCGGCCCTTACTGATAAGAGTTGCCTCCTTGCCATTAAGGCGTTTCACGCTGTCAAAAGGGCTCAGGGTTGTTGTTAGATCTGGGAGCATCCAACAGTGCACACGTTCAATCCGTGGGGTTTCGGTTCTGGCCAATCAGAACGCACGACTCAGATCACGCGCGCAGCAAAGGGGGCTATCGGCCACAGTTTGGTTGGCACACGGCTTTTGTGTGTGAACCGTGTGCTATTTGAAAACATTTGTTTGGAGGGGCTATTTGAAAACATTTACATGTGCTGTCAAAAGGGATGAGGATCGCCGTTCGATCAAGAAGAATCCAACGGTGCAGACATACGATCCGTGGCGTTTGGGTTCTGGCCAATCAGAACGGACGACTCAGATCGCGCGCGCAGCAGGGGGGATATCATACGGAAATCAACATTTGGTGGAAACCGGTGAAACCCACGAGAAAAAGATGATTTGAAGTTTCAAAAAAAATTGAAAAAAATGCGGGATGTTAAGAGGATGATGTTTTATTGCCACACAAAATTTCAAGTTGAAACACATTACGAGATGTGAGCTATGAAAAAGACAAAATTAGCGCTGAATAGTGCCGAATAGTAATGTCACTATTCAGGGCTAAATTTGTCTTTTTCATAGCTCACATCTCGTAATGTTTTTCAACTTGAAATTTTGTGTCGCAATAAAACATCACCTTCTTAACATCCCACATTTTTTTTTCAGATTTTTATGAAACTTTAAAATATGATTTCCACGAAGCTTTCATTGAATATCGGCTTTCGTGAGTGAACCGTGTGCTATTTGAAAACATTTCGTGAGAAGAGTCTCGGTTTTTAAATCCTCGTAAATCCAAAACAAAGACAAAAATCGTGAAACCTGGCATGGTGTCACGACATGGCACTTATATGTCGAGGAATTTTTTCGTCCATTGTGGCGCAAGTTTTATTACAAGCCACTTACAAACTGAAGCTTCTCCAAAGAAGCCTCATGGTTTCGATAGGGAAACGTGTCCCCCTTGCTGGCGAAATGTAATCACTGCCTCGTTTCGCCTTGTATTTTCTTCTACGGGCAACATGGAACGATAGGATATCCGTGCTGAAATTTAAACTTATTCAGGGTTCGTTTGGCCTTTTTATACACTAATTGAGTTTCCTAGGCATTTAATGCCCATAATTCAAATATGAACTACAAATACATGCTCTAGTTCACCAAAATGGCTAGAAAAACTATACATGTGTCCTAGGGTGCATGTTTAGGTCCCATGCTAGGAATGGAAACAAATTACAACCGTACCGGTATCATGGCTCGTCCTCAAACATTTTGAATCTCGGTTTTTAAGTCCCCATAAATCCTAAACTCACCAGAAAGTCATCAAAGGTGGCATGGTGTCACGTCATGGCACATGTATGTCGTGGTAAAAACATTGTCCAATTTGGGCCAAGCTTTATTACAAACCTCTTACAAAAATCGGAGCTTCTCTCAAAGAAGCCTCATGGTTCCGATAGGGAAACGTGTTCCCCTTGTGGGTGAAACGTAATCACTGCCTCTTTTCGCCTTGTATTTTCTTCCATGGGCAACATGGAACGACATGATATCCATGCTGAAATTTAAGTTATTCAGGGTTCGTTCAGCCTTTTTATACACTAATTGAATTTCCTAGGCATTTAATGTCTATAATTCAAATCTGAACTACAAATACATGCTCCAGTTCACCAAAATGTCTAGAAAATTATACATGGTGTCCTTGGGTGCATGTTTAGGTCTCATGCCATGAATGGGAACGAATTACAACCGTACCGGCGTCCTGGCTCGTCCTCAAACATTTCGAATCTCTGTTTTGAAGTCCCCATAAATCCTAAACTCACCAGAAAGTCATAAAAGGTGGCATGGTGTCACGTCATGGCACATATATGTTGTGGTAAAATTATTGCCAATTTGGACCAAGCTTTATTACAAACCTCTTACAAACCGGAGCCTGTCGCAAGAACCCTCGTGGTTTCAATAGGGAAACGTGTCCCCTTGTGGGCCAAATGATAATCACTCCCTCTTCTAGCCTCGTATTTTCTTCTACACGCGACACGGGACAACTGGAGATTCCCGCTGAACTTTGAAATAATTCAGGGTTTGTTTGACCTTTTTTATTCATTAATTGAGTTTTCTAGGCATTTCAATGTCCATAATTCAAATATGAACTGCAAATACATGCTCCAGTGCACCAACATGGCTGGAAAAAACGTACATGTTTCCTTGGGGTGAATGTTTAGGTCCCATGGAACGAATGGGAACGAATTCAACCGTCTCGCCATCCTGGCTTGGCCACAAACACTGTGAATCTCGGTTTTTAAATCTCTGTAAATCCAAAACTCACCAGGAAATCATGAAACTTGGCATGGTGTCACTACATGGTACATATAATTGTCCAATTTGGGCGAAGCTATATTACAAGCCTTTTACAAACCGGAGCCTGTCGCAACCCTCGTGGTTCCGGTAGGGAAACATGCCCCTCTTATGGGCGAAACGATAATCGCTGCCTCTTCTCGCCTTGAACTTTGTTTTCTACAGGCAACATAGAATAACAGGAGTGTCGGGGCTGAAATTTGAAACTGTTCAGGGTTCATTTGGCCATTGTATATATATATATATTACTAATTACTAAGTTTTCTATGCATTTAATGTAGTCCATAATTCAACTTTGAACTACAACCACATGCTCCAGTGAAGCAAAATGGGTGGGAAATCGTACATCTGTCATTGGGTGCATGTTTAGGTCTCATTTAAGGAATGAGAATGAATTACAAACTTATCGTCGTCCTGAAACATTGAGAATCTCGGTTTTTAAATCCCAGTAAATCAAAAAGTCACCCAAAAAACATGAAACTCGGCATGGTTTCATGACATGGCACATATATGTCGTGGTAAAAAAATCGTCCAGTTTGAGAAGAGGCGCACACATTAGTAGCCAACGAAGTCCTTTTCGAAACAAAAAGCTGACACGTTAATATCGCAAACGGTTGTATTATATTCACCGTGTCGAAATTTAACCATACTCGGTGGCGTGCGTGTGGCTGTTTTATTAGACGGGACAAGCGCGAGTTGTCCGCCGTGCAGGCTCGACGAGACGCGTGCGAGCAGTCCGCCGCGCAGGCTCGACGGGACGCGTGCATCCTATCCACCTCGCAGGCTTGACGGGACACGTGCGAGCAGCAAGGCCGCCCATGCTCACCAGGAAGCGAGCTCTTTGACCTCCATGCACCAGCCGTCGCCCGCCTCGCTCAGAACATCTCCATTAATGGGTTAATTAAAGCAACTAGATGGATGGTGTTTGCTTGTGATCCCATGGCAGCATTTGCTTTGTTCGTGTTTTCAACTCGTATTCCGCCCTAATTTAAATTGCCACATAGGGCAACGGATAATACGACCACCAATAAAATGGCAACGGATAATACGACGACAAATTTACAATGGTGCAGATAATAATTGTCTTACATATTCTGGATAATTTAGAATGCCACATGCGGCAAAGCCCGGAAGACACGGGGGCAAGAGAAGAAGGAAATTGCAGACAATGATCTGGGTCGCTACTGTCTCTACTCGTCGATGGATCGGCGGGCAGCGAAATCCTCCAGCTACTTCTTCAATTCCTCATGACTTTGCTTGAAAGCAGCCATGGATTCCTCCACCTCCTGCCCATGCTCGATCCGGAGCTTCCTCATGCCACCCATCAGTTCCTCGACGACCGCTTTCAGCGTCATCTCTGAGGCACTGCTTTGCTCATGCAGCATCTTCCAGCCGGTGGCCTCCTCCTCCTTCTCGGCGACTAACTTGAGGAGCTTTGCATTGTCACCCATGAGTTGCTCGACGAGGCCGGTCGCCTTGTCAACTGAAGCATCGCTGATCTTGAGCAGCTTCATCAAGCCGTCGACCAGCTCCTGCTGCATAGTGATGCCAGCGAGAATGTCGTCGTCGCCGGCGAAGGACTTTAGGAATGCCGGCTCGTCGCGATAGCCTACGCTGCGAATGCGCTTGTGAGAGCCCTCGCGTGCTCGTGAGAGCTCGTTCGTGGGCTCCGCGGCGG
Organism: Triticum aestivum; assembly: GCF_018294505.1. NCBI lineage: Eukaryota > Viridiplantae > Streptophyta > Magnoliopsida > Poales > Poaceae > Triticum > Triticum aestivum. The sequence goes on from NC_057796.1 coordinate 39,525,806, forward strand.
GCCGGGTCATCTCTGCTGCGGCTGCGGCTTTGCGGTGGGACCTCTCTAGTGCTTCCGCGGCCTTGGTCTTCGCTGCCCGGTTATATGTCCATCCTAAACTCCCCCTACTGGTCATGGCAGAACGACTTGACAGAAAAAATCAGTTTTTTGGGTGATGAGGAGAGGAACTGTGAAGTAATTTTCGAGTGGGTGGTTTTTATAGCCCGGTGCTAAGTGTGAACACATATTAGTTTGATAGTTGTGAACAGATTTGCAATTACTTATTGCATTGTAATCAGCAATGTGACGAGAAACAAGGTCAAAATTTGTTGATGGCAGAAGGTTGACCACGTGGTTGCTCGCCGTTGAGGCGGCTGCGGCGCGCTCCGCTCTGGCGTCCCTACGCGCGCTCTGCTCGCCGTTGAGGCAAAGTTACAATGGCAACGGTTATTAATTCTTAATAATTTTCTTACATATTCTGGATAATTTAAAATGCCAAATGCGGCAAGGCCCAGAACACTCACGACCTACATATGCATACAATTATAAAAAAAATAAGCTAAAAGGCTGAGCTGGCGGCCTTCCGACGATGGTCTTCTCGGACTCCATGACCAGCATAGCACCCTTGCGACGGTTCACCCCAAGTGTCCTGACCCGCCTCCGCCTACGGAGCTGCTGGCGCTAAGAGGCTCTTGGAGCTGCTGGGCCTTGCTACCCCTCGAGCACTGCGTTGGTTTTCCCTTGAAAAGGAAAGGGTGATGCAGCAAAGTAGCATAAGTATTTCCCTTAGTTTTTGAGAACCAAGGTATCAATCCAGTAGGAGACTACACGCAAGTCGCCTCGTACCTACACAAACAAATAAGAACCTTGCAACCAACGCGATAAAGGGGCTGTCAATCCCTTCACAGCCACTTGCAAAAGTGAGATCTGATAGAGATAATAAGATAAATATTTTTGGTATTTTTAGGATAAATATTGAAAGTAAAAAATTGCAAAGTAAAATAGATTGGAAACTTATATGATGGAGAATAGACCCGGGGGCCATAGGTTTCACTAGTGGCTTCTCTCAAGATAGCATAAGTATTACGGTGGGTTAACAAATTACTCTCGAGCAATTGATAGAAAAGTGCATAGTTATGAGAATATCTAGGCATGATCATGTACATAGGCATCACGTCTGCGACAAGTAGACCGAAACGATTCTGCATCTACTACTATTACTCCACACATCGACCGCTATCCATCATGCATCTAGAGTATTAAGTTCATAAGAACAGAGTAACACATTAGGCAAGATGACATGATGTAGAGGGATAAACTCAAACAATATGATATAAACCCCGTCTTTTTATCCTCGATGGCAACAATACAATACGTGCCTTGCTGCCCCTACTGTCACTGGGAAAGGACACCGCAAGATTGAACCCAAAGCTAAGCACTTCTCCCATTGCAAGAAAGATCAATCTAGTAGGCCAAACCAAACTGATAATTCGAAGAGACTTGCAAAGATATTAAATCATACATAAAAGAATTCGGAGGAGATTCAAATATTGTTCATAGATAATCTTGATCATAAACCCACAATTCATCGGATCTCGACAAACACACCGCAAAAAGAGTTACATCGAATAGATCTCTAAGAAGATCGAGGAGAACTTTGTATTGAGATCCAAAGAGAGAGAAGAAGCCATCTAGCTAATAACTATGGACCCGAAGGTCTGTGCTAAACTACTCACACATGATCGGAGAGGCTATGGTGTTGATGTAGAAGCCCTCCGTGATCGATTCCCCCGCCGGCGGAGCGCCGGAAAAGGCCCCAAGATGGGATCTCACGGGTACAGAAGGTTGCGGCGGTGGAAATAGGGTTTCGTGGTGCTCCTAGATGTTTTCGGGGTATCTGGATATATATAGGAGGAAGAAGTAGGTCGGTGGAGCTGCGAGGGGCCCACGAGGGTGGGGGCGCGCCCAGGGGGCAGGTGCACCTCCCTGCCTCGTGGCCTCCTTGCTTCTTTCTTGACGTCCACTCCAAGTCCCATGGATCACGTTTGTTCCAAAAATAACTCTCCTGAAGGTTTCATTCCGTTTGGACTCCGTTTGATATTCCTTTTCTCCGAAACACTGAAATAGGCAAAAGAACAACAATTTGCACTGGGCCTTCGGTTAATAGGTTAGTCCCAAAAGTAATATAAAAGTGCTTAGTAGAGCCCATTAAACATCCAAAACAAATAATATAATAGCATGGAACAATAAAAAATTATAGATACGTTGGAGATGTATCAGGCCTCTTCCAGAAGAGCTTGACAGCGTGCAATCGCGCGCATGACAACTCTGCGGAACCGCTCCATTTCCATGTCTCTGGCCTGGTAGCAAATTCTGTCGATCACCTGCATCCTCAAGATATCACGTTGGCGATGTTCTACTTCGTCGGGGACGTCAACTCTGCCAAGGATGCGCTCGAGCCTCGCCACCACATCATCGGGATCGAGGTTGACATGGCCGCCGCGGGCAATGATGAAGCCGTAGGCTGCCTTTGTCTTGACCGAGTCGCAGAGGTCCTCTGCCCATTCCTTGCGGGGCATTGCTACCTCTTGAGCATGCGTTGGTTTTCCCTTGAAGAGGAAAGGGTGATGCAGCAAAGTAGCGTAAGTATTTCCCTCAGTTTTGAGAACCAAGGTATCAATCCAGTAGGAGACAACGCACAAGTCACCTAGTACCTGCACAAACAATCAAGAACCTTGCAACCAACGCGATAAAGGGGTTGCCAATCCCTTCACGGTCACTCGCAAAAGTGAGATCTAATGGAGATAGTAAAGTAAATATTTTTGGTATTTTTGTTTTATAGATTGAAAAGTAAATATTGCAAAATAGTAAACGAGATGCGATGTAAATAAAAGAGATGCAATATAATAGGAAAGAGACCCGGGGGCCATAGGTTTCACTAGAGGCTTCTCTCAAGATAGCATGTATTACGGTGGGTGAACAAATTACTGCCGAGCAATTGCTAGAAAAGCGCATAGTTATGAAGTTATCTAAGGCAATGATCATGAATATAAGCATCACGTCTGTGTCAAGTAGACCGAAACGATTCTGCATCTACTACTATTACTCCACACATCGACCGCTATCCAGCATGCATCTAGAGTATTAAGTTCCTAAGAACGGAGTAACACATTAAGCAAGATGACATGATGTAGAGGGATAAACTCAAGCAATATGATATAAACCCCATCTTTTTATCCTCGATGGCAACAATACAATACGTGCCTTGCTTCCCCTACTGTCACTGGGAAAGGACACCGCAAGATTGAACCCAAAGCTAAGCACTTCTCCCATTGCAAGAAAGATCAATCTAGTAGGCCAAACTAAACAGGTAATTCGAAGAGACTTGCAAAGATATCAAATCATGCATATAAGAATTCAGGGAAGAACCAAATAATATTCATAGATAAACTTGTTCATAAATCCACAATTCATCGGATCTCGGCAAACACACCGCAAAAGAGTATTACATCAAATAGATCTCCAAGAACATCGAGGAGAACTTTGTATTGAGAATCTAAGAGAGAGAAGAAGCCATCTAGCTAATAACTATGGACCCGAAGGTCTGTGGTAAACTACTCATGCTTCATCGGAGAGGCAATGGTGTTGATGTAGAAGCCCTCCATGATCGATTCCCCCTCCGGCAGATCGCCGGAAAAGGCCCCAAGATGGGATCTCACGGGTACAGAAGGTTGCGGCGGTGGAAAAGTGGTTTCGTGGCTCCCCCTGATGTTTCTAAGGTATAAGAGTATATATAGGCGAAAGAAGTATGTCGGTGCAGCTACGAGGGGCCCACGAGGGTGGGGGGTGCGCCTCCCCCCTGGGCGCGCCCTCTTGCCTCGTGGTCGCCTCGTGCCGTTCCAGACTTCAACTCCAAGTCTTCTGGTTTGCTTTCGGTCCAAGAAAGATCATTGCGAAGGTTTCATTCCGTTTGGTATTCCTTTTCTGCAAAACTCTAAAATAGGCAAAAAAAACATAAACTGGCACTGGGCCTCCGGTTAATAGGTTAGTCCCAAAAATAATATAAAAGAGCATATTGAAGCCCATTAAACATCCAAAACAGATAATATAATAGCATGGAACAATAAAAAATTATAGATACGTTGGAGACGTATCAAGCATCCCCAAGCTTAATTCCTGCTCGTCCTTGAGTAGGTAAATGATAAAAACATAAATTTTGATGTGGAATGCTACCTAACATAATTATCAATGTAATTTTCTTTATTGTGGCATGAATGTTCAGATCCGAAAGATTCAAGACAAAAGTTTAATATTGACATAAAAATAATAATACTTCACGTATACTAACAAAACAATCATGTCTTCTCAAAATAACATGGCCAAAGAAAGTTATCCCTACAAAATCATATAGTCTGGCTATGCTCTATCTTCATCAGACAAAGTATTTAATCATGCACAACCTCGATGACAAGCCAAGCAATTGTTTCATACTTTTGATGTTCTCAAACTTTTTCAAGCTTCACGCAATACATGAGCGTGAGCCATGGACATAGCACTATAGGTGGAATAGAATGGTGGTTGTGGAGAAGACAGAAAGGAGAAGATAATCTCACATCAACTAGGCGTATCAATGGGCTATGAAGATGCCCATCAATAGATATCAATTTGAGTGAGTAGGGATTGCCATGCATGCAACGGATGCACTAGAGCTATAAGTGTATGAAAGCTCAACAAAGGAAACTAAGTGGGTGTGCATCCTACTCGCTTGCTCACGAAGACCTAGGGCATTTTGAGGAAGCCCATCGTTGAAATATACAAGCCAAGTTCTATAATGAAAAATTCCCACTAGTATATGAAAGTGATATCATAGGAGACTCTCTATCATGAAGATCATGGTGCTACTTTGAAGCACAAGTGTGGTTAAAAAGATAGTAGCATTGTCCCTTCTCTCTTTTTTATCTCATCATTTTTTTATTTGGGCCTTCTCTTTTTTTATGGCCTCTTTTTTTCTCTTTTTTTATTTTCCGTCCGGAGTCTCATCCCGACTTGTGGGGGAATTATAGTCTCCATCATCCTTTCCTCACTGGGACAATGCTCTAATAATGAAGATCATCACACTTTTATTTACTTACAACTCAAGAATTACAACTCGATACTTAGAACAAAATATGACTCTATGTGAATGCCTCCGGCGGTATACCGGGATGTGCAATGAATCAAGAGTGACATGTATGAAAAAAATCATGAAAGGTGGCTTTGCCACAAATACGATGTCAACTACATGATCATGCAAAGCAATATGAGAATGATGGAGCGTGTCATAATAAAAGGAATGGTGGAAAGTTGCATGGCAATATATCTCGGAATGGCTATGGAAATGGCATAATAGGTAGGTATGGTGGCTGTTTTGAGGATGGTTATGGTGGGTGTATGGTACAAGAGAAAGTTGTGCGGTACTAGAGAGGCTAGGAACGGTGGAAGGGTGAGAGTGCGTATAATCCATGGACTCAACATTAGTCATAAAGAACTCACATACTTATTGCAAAAATCTCTTAGTTATCAAAACAAAGTACTACGCGCATGCTCCTAGGGGGATAGATTGGTAGGAAAAGACCATCGCTTGTCCCCGACCGCCACTCATAAGGAAGACAATCAATAAATAAATCATGCTCCGACTTCATCACATAACGGTTCACCATACGTGCATGCTACGGGAATCACAAACTTTGACACAAGTATCTCTCAAATTCAAAGCTACTCTACTAGCATGACTCTCATATCACCATCTTCATATCTCAAAACAATTATCATGCATCAAACTTCTCATAGTATTCAACGCACTTTATATGAAAGTTTTTATTATACCCATCTTGGATGCTCATCATATTAGGACTAGTTTTATAACCAAAGCAAATTACCATGCTGTTATAAAAGACTCTCAAAATAATATAAGTGAAGCATGAGAGATCAATAATTTCTATAAAATAAAACCACCACCGTGCTCTAAAAATATATAAGTGAAGCACTAGAGCAAAATTATCTAGCTCAAAAGATATAAGTGAAGCACATAGGGTATTCTAATAAATTCCGATTCATGCTTGTCTCTCCCAAAAGATGTGTACAGCAAGGACGATTGTGGTAAACTAAAAAGCAAAGACTCAAATCATACATGACGCTCCAAGAAAAACACATATCATGTGGTGAATAAAAATATAGCCTCAAGTAAAGTTACCGATAGACGAAGACGAAAGAGGGGATGCCTTCCGGGGCATCCCCAAGCTTAGGCTTTTGGTTGTCCTTGAATTTTACCTTGGGGTGCCTTGGGCATCCTGATACGTCTCCAACGTATCTATAATTTTTGATTGCTCCATGCTATATTATTTACTGTTTTGGACATTATTGGGCTTTATTATTCACTTTTATATTATTTTTGGGACTAACCTATTAACCGGAGGCCCAGCCCAGAATTGCTATTTTTTTGCCTATTTCAGAGTTTGGAAGAAAAGGAATATCAAACGGAGTCCAAACGGAATGAAACCTTCGGGAACGTGATTTTTGGGAAGATTATGATCCAGGAGACTTGGACCCTACGTCAAGAAACAAAAGAGGAGGCCACGAGGTAGGGGGGCGCACCTACCCCCCCAGGGCACGCCCTCCACCCTCGTGGGCCCCCTGTTGCTCCACCAACGTACTCCTTCCTCCTATATATACCTACGTACCCCCAAACGATCAGATACGGAGCCAAAAACCTAATTCCACCACCGCAACCTTCTGTACCCACGAGATCCCATCTTGGGGCCTGTTCCGGAGCTCCGCCGGAGGGGGCATCCATCACGGAGGGCTTCTACATCATCATCATAGCCTCTCCGATGAAGTGTGAGTAGTTTACCTCAGACCTTCGTGTCCATAGTTAGTACGTAGATGGCTTCTTCTCTCTTTTTGGATCTCAATACAATGTTCTCCCCCTCTCTCGTGGAGATCTATTCGAACAATATTTGAATCTTCTCTGAATTCTTTTATGTATGATTGGTTATCTTTGCAAGCCTCTTCGAATTATCAGTTTGGTTTGGCCTACTAGATTGATCTTTCTTGCAATGGGAGAAGTGCTTAGCTTTGGGTTCAATCTTGCGGTGTCCTTTCCCAGTGACAGTAGGGGCAGCAAGGCACGTATTGTATTGTTGCCATCGAGGATAACAAGATGGGTTTTTTATCATATTGCATGAATTTATCCCTCTACATCATGTCATCTTGCTTAAGGCGTTACTCTGTTTTTATGAACTTAATACTCTAGATGCATGCTGGATAACGGTCGATGAGTGGAGTAATAGTAGTAAATGCAGGCAAGAGTCGGTCTACTTGTCTCAGACGTGATGCCTATATACATGATCATACCTAGATATTCTCATAACTATGCTCAATTCTGTCAATTGCTCAACAGTAATTCGTTCACCCACCGTAAAATACTTATGCTCTTGAGAGAAGCCACTAGTGAAACCTATGGCCCCCAGGTCTATCTTCATCATATTAATCTTCCAACACTTATTTATTTCCTTTGCTTTTTTACTTTGCATTTATTTTACTTTGCATATTTATCACAAAAATACCAAAAATATTATCCTATCATATCTATCAGATCTCACTCTCGTAAGTGACCGTGAAGGGATTGACAACCCCTTATCGCGTTGGTTGCGAGGATTTATTTGTTTTGTGTAGGTGCGAGGGACTCGCGCGTAGCCTCCTACTGGATTGATACCTTGGTTCTCAAAAACCGAGGGAAATACTTATGCTACTTTGCTGCATCACCCTTTCCTCTTCAAGGGAAAACCAATGCAGTGCTCAAGAGGTAGCAAGAAGGATTTCTGGCGCCGTTGCCGGGGAGGTCTACGCAAAAGTCAACATACCAAGTACCCATCACAAACCCTTATCTCCCGCATTACATTATTTGCCATTAACCTCTCGTTTTCCTCCCCCCCACTTCACCCTTGCCATTTTATTCGCCTTCTTCCCGTATGCCTTTTTGTTTGTGTTTCCTCGTGCCTTCTATTTGCTTGCATCTTTGCTTGCTAAAAATATATTGATATGGATCCACTTAAAGTGTTCTACTTGGATCATCTTCGATCCTTATGCGCTCATGTTGAAACCCCAACTAGCCTAGTTGATGGGAAATCTTTAGATGAGCATGCTCATTTTGTGCGTCATCGTTTGTCTGAAAAAGGGAAGCTCGTATGGTATCATATAAATAGTTTGCTATGCTATGCTTGGAATCTTTGTGAAATTTGTGATTTTACTTGTTGCTCTAAGAACCCTAAAATACACCTTCCCTACCTATGTGAGTTCAATAATAATGAAATCTTATCTTCTTATGCAAAGGGTGTTTATAGTTACTATGATATCGAACAAATTGAAGAATTTGTCGTTTTTAAGGGTGCTCATGAAGTTGCTTCTTTGATTGAAAAGTATGATTTTACTCTCAACAAATCTGAAAATGCAGTCATACTTAAATATTGCAATGAAAACCTTGCTCATAATGTTTATGTCCAAGAATTTATTGAAAGAATGACCGTTGCTTTGGAAGAAACTAATGATATGCATGAATCTATAGATAATGATGATTCCGATGATTTGGTTGAAATATCCCTTGATGAACATGATTCTTGCTATTCTTGTGGCCATGATGCCAATATTTATGAAGACGAATTTGCTATAGTTCCTTTTGTTAAAAATGAGATGGTTGCTATTGCACCCATGCTTGATAGTTCCTTCGATGAAAAGCATGATTGAATGATTTTACTATAAATTCTCTTGATGTCAATTGTGCTAATAATATGCAAAACCCTAAGCTTGGGGATGCTAGTTTTGCTATGTCCACTATTTGTTGCGATGATCATGATTGGGGTGATTTTTCTTATGATCTTGAAAATTTATTTAATCCCCATGATGAATATGAGATTGATAATATTGTTTGCAATAATATTGAAAGTGGGTTTGGAGAGGTCATGACTTTAGTTAATGATAATCCCACTATTCTGGAAGAGTGTCAACTTCGCATGCATGAGGATCATGTTGAGAATATGTTATGTGATAGCTATTTTGTTGAATTTTCTTATGATCCCACATGTAATTATTATGAGAGAGGAAAATATGATTGTAGAAATTTTCATGTTACTAAATTACCTCTCGTTATGTTGAGATTGCTATTGTTTCTTTCCGCTTCCCTGCATATGCTAGTTTTTGCTTGCTATGATAATTTGTTTGCCTATAAGATGCCTATGCATAGGAAGTATGTTAGACTTAGATGTCTTTGTCACGTGTTTTATGATGCTCTCTTTGCGCTTCAATTCTTGTCTTTCATGTGAGCATCATTAAAATTATCTATGCCTAGCTAGGGGCGTTAAACGATAGCGCTTGTTGGGAGGCAACCCAATTTTATTTTTTTTATTTTGTTTTTTGCTTTTTGCTTCTGTTTAGGAATAAATATTTGATATAGACTCTGGTTGGGTGTGTTTTTATGTTTTAATTAGTGTTTGTGCCAAGTTAAACCTATAGGATCTTCTTGGATGATAGTTATTTGATCTTGCTGTAATTTCCAGAAACTTTCTGTTCACGAAAATAATTGTTAAAAATCACCAGAACGTGATAAAATAGTGATTCCAATTGCTGATGATCAATAAAAAAATTGCCTAGGACTTCCTATTTTGGCTGATTTTTTGGAGTTTCAGAAGTTTGTGTTAGTTACAGATTACTACATACTATTCTGTTTTTGACAGATTCTGTTTTTCGTGTGTTGTTTGCTTATTTTGATGAATCTATGGCTAGTAAAATAGTTTATAAACCATATAGAAGTTGGAATAAAGTAGGTTTAACACCAATATAAATAAAGAATGAGTTTATTGCAGTACCTTGAAGTGGTCTTTTCTTTTCTTTCGCTAACGGAGCTCACGAGATTTTCTGTTGAGTTTTGTGTTGTGAAGTTTTCAAGTTTTGGGTGAAAGATTTTGATGGATTATGGAACAAGGAGTGGCAAGAGCCTAAGATTGGGGATGCCCATGGCACCCCCAAGATAATCTAAGGACACCAAAGCCAAAGCTTGGGGATGCCCCAGAAGGCATCCCCTCTTTCGTCTACTTCCATCGGTAACTTTACTTGGAGTTATATTTTTATTCACCACATGATATGTGTTTTGCTTGGAGCGTCCTGTATGATTTGAGTCTTTGCTTTTTAGTTTACCACAATCATCCTTGATGTACACACCTTTTGAGAGAGCCATACATGATTTGGAATTTGTTAGAATACTCTATGTGCTTCGCTTATATCTTTTGAGTTATATAGCTTTGCTCTAGTACTTCACTTATATCTTTTAGAGCACGGTGGTGGATTTGTTTTATAGAAACTATTGATCTCTCATGCTTCACTTATATTATTTTGAGAGTCTTAAATAGCATGGTAATTTGCTTAAATAATCCTAATATGCTTGGTAATCAAGATTTGTAAAAACTTTCTTATGAGTGTGTTGAAAGCTAAGAAAAGTTTGATGCTTGATAATTGTTTTGAGATATAAAGATGGTGATATTAGAGTCATGCTAGTTGAGTAGTTGTGAATTTTAGAAACACTTGTGTTAAGGTTTGTGATTCCCGTAGCATGCACGTATGGTGAACCGTTATGTGATGAAGTCGGAGCATAATTTATTTATTGATTGTCTTCCTTATGAGTGGCGGTCGGGGACGAGCGATGGTCTTTTCCTACCAATCTATCCCCCTAGGAGCATGCGCGTAATACTTTACTTTGATAACTTGTAGATTTTTGCAATAGGTATACGATTTCTTTATGACTAATGTTGAGTCCATGGATTATACGCACTTTCTTCCTTCCACCATTGCTAGCCTCTCTAATACCGCGCACTTTTCGCCGGTACCTTACACCCACCATATACCTTCCTCAAAACAGCCACCATACCTACCTATTATGGCATTTCCATAGCCATTCCGAGATATATTGCCATGCAACTTTCCACCGTTCTGTTTATTATGACACGCTCCATCATTGTCATATTTCTTTGCATGATCATGTAGTTGACATCGTATTTGTGGCAAAGCCACCATTCATAATTCTTTCATACATGTCACTCTTGATTCATTGCATATCCCGGTACACCGCCGGAGGCATTCATATAGAGTCATATTTTGTTCTAAGTATCGAGTTGTAATTGTTGAGTTGTAAGAAAATAAAAGTGTGATGATCTTCATTTTTAGAGCATTGTCCCAAGTGAGGAAAAGGATGATGGAGACTATGATTCCCCCACAAGTCGGGATGAGACTCTGGACGAAAAAAAGAGGCCATAAAAAAAGAGAGAAAAGGCCCAAATAAAAAAAATGAGAGAAAAAGAGAGAAGGGACAACGTTACTATCCTTTTACCACACTTGTGCTTCAAAGTAGCACCATGATCTTCATGATAGAGAGTCTCTCATTTTGTCACTTTCATATACTAGTGGGAAATTTTCATTATAGAACTTGGCTTGTATATTCCAATGATGGGCTTCCTCAAAATGCCCTAGGTCTTCGTGAGCAAGCGAGTTGGATGCGCACCCACTTAGTTTCTTTTGTTGAGCTTTCATATACTTATAGCTCTAGTGCATCCGTTACATGGCAATCCCTACTCACTCACATTGATATCTATTGATGGGCATCTCCATAGCCCGTTGATACGCCTAGTTGATGTGAGACTATCTTCTCCCTTTTTTTGTCTTCTCCACAACCACCATTCTATTCCACATATAGTGCTATATCCATGGCTCACGCTCATGTATTGCGTGAAGATTGAAAAAGTTTGAGAATCTCAAAAGTATGAAACAATTGCTTGGCTTGTCATCGGGGTTGTGCATGATTTAAATACTTTGTGTGGTGAAGATAGCGCATAGCCAGACTATATGATTTTGTAGGGATAACTTTCTTTGGCCATGTTATTTTGAGAAGACATGATTGCTTTCTTAGTATACTTGAAGTATTATTATTTTTATGTCAATATTAAACGTTTGTCTTGAATCTTTCGGATCTGAATATTCATACCACAATTAAGAAGAATTACATTGAAATTATGCCAAGTAGCACTCCGCATCAAAAATTATGTTTTTATCATTTACCAACTCGAGGACGAGCAGGAATTAAGCTTGGGGATGCCTGATACGTCTCCAACGTATCTATAATTTTTGATTGCTCCATGCTATATTATCTACTGTTTTGGACATTATTGGGCTTTATTATTCACTTTTATATTATTTTTGGGACTAACCTATTAACCGGAGGCCCAGCCCAGAATTGCTGTTTTTTGCCTATTTCAGAGTTTCGCAGAAAAGGAATATCAAACGGAGTCCAAACGGAATGAAACCTTCGGGAACGTGATTTTTGGGAAGATTATGATCCAGGAGACTTGGACCCTACGTCAAGAAACAAAAGAGGAGGCCACGAGGTAGGGGGGCGCACCTACCCCCCCAGGGCACGCCCTCCACCCTCGTGGGCCCCCTGTTGCTCCACCAACGTACTCCTTCCTCCTATATATACCTACGTACCCCCAAACGATCAGATACGGAGCCAAAAACCTAATTCCACCACCGCAACCTTCTGTACCCACGAGATCCCAGCTTGGGGCCTGTTCCGGAGCTCCGCCGGAGGGGGCATCCATCACGGAGGGCTTCTACATCATCATCATAGCCTCTCCGATGAAGTGTGAGTAGTTTACCTCAGACCTTCGGGTCCATAGTTAGTACCTAGATGGCTTCTTCTCTCTTTTTGGATCTCAATACAATGTGCTCCCCCTCTCTCGTGGAGATCTATTTGATGTAATCTTCTTTAGCGGTGTGTTTGTTGAGACCGATGAATTGTGGGTTTATGATCAAGTTTATCCATGAACAATATTTGAATCTTCTCTGAATTCTTTTATGTATGATTGGTTATCTTTGCAAGTCTCTTCGAATTATCAGTTTGGTTTGGCCTACTAGATTGATCTTTCTTGCAATGGGAGAAGTGTTTAGCTTTGGGTTCAATCTTGCGGTGTCCTTTCCCAGTGACAGTAGGGGCAGCAAGGCACGTATTGTATTGTTGCCATCGAGGATAACAAGATGGGGTTTTTATCATATTGCATGAATTTATCCCTCTACATCATGTCATCTTGCTTAAGGCGTTACTCTGTTTTTATGAACTTAATACTTTAGATGCATGTTGGATAGCGGTCGATGAGTGGAGTAATAGTAGTAGATGCAGGCAGGAGTCGGTCTACTTGTCTCGGACGTGATGCCTATATACATGATCATACCTAGATATTCTCATAACTATGCTCAATCATGTCAATTGCTCAACAGTAATTCGTTCACCCACCATAAAATACTTATGCTCTTGAGAGAAGCCACTAGTGAAACCTATGGCCCCCGGGTTTATCTTCATCATATTACTCTTCCAACACTTATTTATTTCCTTTGCTTTTTACTTTGCTTTTATTTTACTTTGCATCTTTATCACAAAAATACCAAAAATATTATCCTATCATATCTATCAGATCTCACTCTCGTAAGTGACCGTGAAGGGATTGACAACCCCTTATCGCGTTGGTTGCGAGGATTTATTTGTTTTGTGTAGGTGCGAGGGACTCGCGCGTAGCCTCCTACTAGATTGATACCTTGGTTCTCAAAAATTGAGGGAAATACTTACGCTACTTTGCTGCATCACCCTTTCCTCTTCAAGGGAAAACCAACGCAGTGCTCAAGAGGTAGCACATCCCCAAGCTTAGGCTCTTGCCACTCCTTATTCCAAAATCCATCAAATCTTTACCCAAAAACTTGAAAACATCACAACACAAAACTTCAATAGAAAATCTCGTGAGCTCCGTTAGTATAAGAAAACAAACCACCAGTTTAAGGTACTGTAATGAACTCATTCTTTATTTATATTGGTGTTAAGCCTACTGTATTCCAACTTCTCTAAGGTTCATACTGAAGGAAATATGCCCTAGAGGCAATAATAAAGTTATTATTTATTTCCTTATATCATGATAAATGTTTATTATTCATGCTAGAATTGTATTAACCGGAAACATAATACTTGTGTGAATACATAGACAAACAGAGTGACACTAGTATGCCGCTACTTGACTAGCTCGTTAATCAAAGATGGTTATGTTTCCTAGCCATGGACATGAGTTGTTATTTCATTAACGGGATCGCATCATTAGGAGAATGATGTGATTGACTTGACCCATTCCGTTAGCTTAGCACTTGATCGTTTAGTATTCTGCTATTGCTTTCTTCATGACTTATACATGTTCCTATGACTATGAGATTATGCAACTCCCGTTTACCGGAGGAACACTTGTTGTGCTACCAAACGTCAAAACGTAACTGGGTGATCATAAAGGTGCTCTACAGGTGTCTCCAAAGGTACTTGTTGGGTTGGCGTATTTCGAGATTAGGATTTGTCACTCCGATTGTCGGAGAGGTATCTCTGGGCCCTCTCGGTAATGCACATCACTATAAGCCTTGCAAGAAATGTGACTAATGAGTTAGTTGCGGGATGATATATTACGGAACAAGTAAAGAGACTTGCCGGTAACGAGATTGAACTAGGTATTGAGATACCGACGATCGAATCTCGGGCAAGTAACATACCGATGACAAAGGGAACAACGTATCTTGTTATGCGGATTGACCGATAAGGATCTTCGTAGAATATGTGGGAGCCAATATGAGCATCCAGGTTCCGCTATTGGTTATTGACCGGAGACGTGTCTCGGTCATGTCTACATAGTTCTCGAACCCGTAGGGTCCGCACGCTTAAAGTTTGATAACGGTTATATTACGAGTTTATGTGTTTTGATGTACCGAAGGTTGTTCGGAGTCCCGGATGTGATCATGGACATGACGAGGAGTCTCGAAATGGTCGAGACATAAATATCAATATATTGGATGACTATATTTGGATACCGCAATGGCTCCGGGTGAGATCGGGATAATACCGGAGCACCGGGAGGTTATCGGAACCCCCCGGGAGGTATATGGTCCTTAATGGGCTTTTGTGGAAAGGAGGGGAAAGGAGCAAGGGAGGGGGCGCCCCCCCAAGCCCAATCCGAATTGGGAAGGGGGCCGGGCCCCCCTTTCCTTCCTCCCTCCTTCCTCTTCCTTCCCTCTCCCTCTTCAAATAGGAAAAGGAGGAGTTCTACTCCCGGTGGGAGTAGGACTCCCCCCTTGGTCGCGCCTCCTCCCCTTGGCCGGCCCTCTCCTCCCCTCTTTATATACGGAGGAGAGGGGCACCCCATAGAGACAACAATTGATCCCTTGGATCTCTTAGCAGTGTGCGGTGCCCCCCTCCACCATAATCCACCTCGGTTATATCGTAGCGGTGCTTAGGCGAAGCCCTGCGTCGGTAGAACTTCATCATCGTCACCACGCCGTCGTGCTGACGGAACTCTCCCTCAAAGCTCGGCTGGATCGGAGTTCGAGGGACGTCATCAAGTTGAACGTGTGCTGAACTCGGACGTGCCGTGCGTTCGGTACTTGATCGGTCGGATCATGAAGACGTACGACTACATCAACCGCGTTGTGCTAACGCTTCCGCTTTCGGTCTACGAGGGTACGTGGACACACTCTTCCCTCTCGTTGCTATGCATCACCATGATCTTGCGTGTGCGTAGGAATTTTTTTGAAATTACTACGTTCCCCAACACATACCCCCCCATACTACTCATAGATTCATCAAAATAAGCAAACAACACACGAAAAACAGAATCTGTGAAAAACAGAACAGTCTGTAGCAATCTGTATCATTCGAATACTTCTGTAACTCGAAAAATTCTGAAATAAATTGATGGACGTGAGGAATTTGTCTATTAATCATCTGCATAAAGAATCAACCTAAAATCACTCTCTAGTAAAAAATGGCAGCTAATCTCGTGAGCCCAAAAGTTTCTGTTTTTTTTACAGCAAGATCGCAAAGACTTCACCCAAGTCTTCCCAAAGGTTCTACTTGGCACAAACACTAATCAAAACATAAAACCACATCTAAACAGAAGCTAGATGAATTATTTATTACTAAACAGGATCAAAAAGCAAATAACAATAATAAAATTGGGTTGCCTCCCAACAAGCGCTATTGTTTAACGCCCCAAGCTAAGCATAATAACAAGAATAGATCTAGGTATTGTCATCTTTGGTATGCAATCCATAAGTGGCTCTCATAATAGATTCATAAGGAAATTTAACTTCCTAGGAAAGTGTTCCATGCCTTTCCTTAACAAAAATTGGAATCTAATATTTCCTTCTTTCATGTCAATAATTGCACCAATCGTTCTAAGGAAAGGTCTACCAAGAATAATAGGACATGTAGGATTGCAATCTATATCAAGAACAATGAAATCTACGGGCACATAATTCCTATTTGCAACAATAAGAACATCATTAATGCTTCCCATAGGTTTCTTAATGGTGGAATCCACAAGATGCAAATTTAAAGAACAATCATCAAATTCAGGGAAACCTAGCACATCACACAAGGTTTTTGGAATTGTGGAAACACTAGCACCCAAATCACACAAAGCATAGCATTCATAATTTTTAATCTTAATTTTAGTGGTAGGTTACCACTCATCATAAAGTTTTCTAGGGATAGAAACTTCTAGTTCAAGCTTTTCTTCATAGGATTGCATTAAAGCATCAATGATATGTTTAGTAAAAGCTTTATTTTGATTATAAGCATCAGGAGAATTTAACACGGATTGCAACAAGGAAATACAATCTATCGAAGAGCAATTATCATAATTAAATTCCTTGAAATCCAAAATAGTGGGATCATTGCTATGTAAAGTTTTGACCTCTTCAATCCCACTTTTAGTAATTTTTGCATCAAGATCTAAAAACTCTGAATCACTGGGACGCCTTTTAACTAAAGTTGACTCATCTCCAGTCCCATATTTATCAAGACTCATATTGGAAAAAAAAGATTTAATAGGAGTCACATCAATCACATTTAGATCTTCATCATTATTATCATGAAAACTAGAAGAACACGCTTTCACAAAGCAATCTTTTTTAGCACGCATCCTAGCGGTTCTTTCTTTGCACTCATCAATGGAAATTCTCATGGCTTTGAGAGACTCATTGATGTAAAGCTTAGGTTGAATAGATCTAAGTTTCAAAGAATCAACATCAAGAGAAATTCTATCCACGTTCCTAGCCAACTCATCAATCTTAAGCAATATTTCTTCAACCAAAGCATTGAAATTCTTTTGCGAACTCATAAATTCTTTAACACTAGTCTCAAAATCAGAGGGCATCTTATTAAAATTCCCATCAGAGTTGTTGTAGGAATTACCATAATTATTAGAGGAATTACTAGGAAATGGCCTAGAATTAAAGTTTCCTCTATACGCGTTGTTACCAAAATTGTTCCTACCAACAAAATTCACATCCATTGATTCATTATTATTCTCAATCAAAGTGGACAAAGGCATATCATTAGGATCAGAAGAAACACTTTTATTAGCAAACAATTTCATAAGTTCATCCATCTTTCCACTCAAAACATTAATCTCTTCAATCGCATGAACTTTTTTACTAGTGGATCTTTCGATGTGCCATTGAGAATAATTAACCATAATACTGTCTAGGAGTTTAGTAGCTTCTCCTAAAGTGATTTCCATAAAAGTGCCTCCCGCAGCCGAATCTAAAAGATTTCTAGAAGAAATTCAATCCGGCATAAATTTTTTGTATAATCATCCACAAATTCAAACCATGTGTAGGGCAATTATGTATCATTAATTTCATCCTCTCCCAAGCTTGTGCAACATGCTCATGATCAAGTTGCTTAAAATTCATAATATCGTTCCTAAGAGAGATGATCTTAGCGGGAGGAAAATACTTAGAGATAAAAGCATCTTTGCACTTATTCCATGAATCAATACTATTTTTAGGCAAAGAAGAGAACCAAGTTTTAGCACGATCTCAAAAAGAAAATGGAAATAGCTTCAATTTAGGATTATCCACATCTTCCTTCTTTTGCATATCACACAAATCAACAAAGTTGTTTAGATGGGTAGCAGCATCTTCACTAGGAAGGCCAGAAAATTGATCTTTCATAACAAGATTCAACAAAGCGGTATTAATTTCACAAGATTTAGCATCGGTAGTAGGAGCAATCAGAGTGCTAATAAAATCGTTGTTGTTGGTATTGGAAAAGTCACACAATTTAGTATTATCTTGAGCCATCGTGACAAACAATCAATCCAACACACAAGAGGCAAGCGGAAAGAGGCAAACGGAAGAGGGGCGAAGAAAAGGCAAAGGTTTTCGAAAATTGTTTTAGAAGTGGGGGAGAGGAAAACGAGAGGCGAATGGAAAATAATGTAATGCGAGGGAGAAGAGTTTATGATGGGTACTTGGTATGTCTTGACTTGGCGTAGGTCTCCCCGGCAACGGCACCAGAAATCCTTCTTGCTACCTCTTGAGCATGCGTTGGTTTTCCCTTGAAGAGGAAAGGGTGATGCAGCAAAGTAGCATAAGTATTTCCCTCAGTTTTGAGAACCAAGGTATCAATCCAGTAGGAGACAATGCACAAGTCACCTAGTACCTGCACAAATAATCAAGAACCATGCAACCAACGCGATAAAGGGGTTATCAATCCCTTCACGGTCACTCGCAAAAGTGAGATCTAATAGAGATAGTAAAGTAAATATTTTTGGTATTTTTGTTTTATAGATTGAAAAGTAAAGATTGCAAAATAGTAAATGAGATGCGATGTAAATAAAAGAGATGCAATATAATAGGAAAGAGACCCGGGGGCCATAGGTTTCCCTAGAGTCTTCTCTCAAGATAGCATGTATTACGGTGGGTGAACAAATTACTGCCGAGCAATTGATAGAAAAGCGCATAGTTATGAAGTTATCTAAGGCAATGGTCATGAATATAGGCATCACGTCTGCATCTACTACTATTACTCCACACATCGACCGCTATCCAGCATGCATCTAGAGTATTAAGTTCATAAGAACGGAGTAACGCATTGAGCAAGGTTACATGATGTAGAGGGATAAACTCAAGCAATATGATATAAACCCCATCTTTTTATCCTAGATGGCACCAATACAATATGTGCCATGCTGCCCCTACTATCACTGGGAAAGGACACCACAAGATTGAACACAAAGCTAAGCACTTCTCCCATTGCAAGAAAGATCAATCTAGTAGGCCAAACTAAACCGATAATTCGAAGAGACTTGCAAAGATATCAAATCATGCATATAAGAATTCAGAGAAGAACCAAATAATATTCATAGATAAACTTGTTCATAAATCCATAATTCATCAGGTCTTGGCAAACACACCGCAAAAGGGTATTACATCAAATAGATCTCCAAGGACATCGAGGAGAACTTTGTATTGAGAATCAAAGAGAGAGAAGAAGCCATCTAGCTAATAGCTATGGACCCGAAGGTCTGTGGTAAACTACTAACGCTTCATCGGAGAGGCAATGGTGTTGATGTAGAAGCACTCTGTGATCGATTCCCCCTTCGGCAGATCGCCGGAAAAGGCTCCAAGATGGGATCTCATGGGTACAGATGGGTGCGGCGGTGGAAAAGTGGTTTCATGGCTCCCCCTGATGTTTCTAGGGTATAAGAGTATATATAGGCGAAAGAAGTACGTCGGTGGAGCTATGAGGGGCCCACGAGGGTGGGGGCGCGCCTACCCCCTGGGCGCGTCCTCCTGCCTCATGGCGTTCCAGACTGCAACTCCAAGTCTTCTTGTTTGCTTTCGGTCCAAGAAAGATCATCGTGAAGGTTTCATTCCGTTTGGACTCCGTTTGGTATTCCTTTTCTGCAAAACTCTAAAATAGGCAAAAAAACAGAAACTGGCACTGGGCCTCCAGTTAATAGGTTAGTCCCAAAAATAATATAAAAGAGCATATTAAAGCCCATTAAACATCCAAAACAGATAATATAATAGCATGGAACAATCAAAAATTATAGATACGTTGGAGACGTATCAGGCATCAGGCTCTCGATGGGCACTGGTGACGGCGGCTCTTCGGGTGGATGTCGATCATGCCGCCGAGTAGCTCTGGATCTTTTGCATGATGGATGGCAAACTGCTCATCACACCTCCTCTGCAATATGTCGATTGTGCTCCCAAGGACTGTGACACCGATATCGCTGCCGATGGGCCATGGTGCCTGCACCGGCCGATGAAGCTCTTGCTCCCCGACCTGCTCCGGCTCGTTCTCCTCGCCAAAGATGTAATGCAGGTAGGCGTCGACGTCGAAGCTTTGGTCGTTTCCTGGCATGCTTGGAATAACTAATGTTAGATGGGTGAGGACTAGATCTTCGCAGAGTGTCACGGCGGTGCATTGCCGCCTGGGTTATATGCAGCAAGCCGTTAGCTGGTGGCGGGAAACCGGTGAGGGAATAGGCGTGAATTTTACAATTCTTCCATGTGGAGCGCGGGAAGACTAAGTGAAGCACACACACAACCCGAATACTGTATCCGGTGCCACGTGTTATTTATCACACAATTGTTATCATAAGGAAACGTATGTGTAACTTACTAATCATCGCACACGAGTACTTGCAGAATCATTGTGTGCGATACTCCTAGCCACCGCAAGCAACTAGTTTGCATTTTTCAAAGTTTTTTGTACACATAGAATCGCACACGAACTAACTGTATTAACCGTCTGTGTTGTAATTTCTCATCGCAAACAGTTCATCCGAGTCGGCTGTTTGCCACGTATCACACACATCTTCTTAAGTTGAACCGTTTCTGTTGCGTTCGCTAATCGAAAACAGTTCGTCCGAGTGAACCGTATGCCCTCACACACCTTGATCTGGCTAACCGTTTATGTTGCACTCCCTAATAGCAAACAGTTCATCAGAGCGAACTGCATGTCGTATATCGCACACACATTAATATGCATGCCCGTTTCTGTTGTTCTGCCTCATCGCAAACAGTTCGAACGGGTTAACCGTGTGCCCTGAATCGCACACGTAACTAAAATAAGAACCATGTTTGATGGCTCCGACATTGCAAACGTTTTGCACCTTTTTTGATGGTTTTTTTACATCCCGTTTGTGATTAATGCATCGCACACAATTTCGTCAAAGGGTCTCTGATCGTAGTGCCGCGTTAGCAGCATCCTGCAGTAGTGCCTCTTGATGGTATGATTGTCCTACACTCAATTTGAATTTAAATTAAGTAAAAACATAAAAAGTACTCCCTCTATATCAAAATATAACATGCTTTATGGTCTAGATTTAGGAAGAAAGTCACTTGCAGAACCAAAAACAGAGCTCACCATTGATGTTTACACTCGAACATGAGGACTGATTTCTTGAAATAATTAAACTTGATAAATGTTAGTCCCCTTTCATGGATTATGGATGGGCTTAGGCCCATATAAGACAATAATCCCTAGTTAATCTCTAAGGCCCATGCATGTGTATGACAAGTGGTGGGAAGTGTGGGAAGCTTAGTCCCATACTGCTACAGTAAGAAGAGTGAGACCTCTTTATAAGGGCTGCTCTACCACTTGCTATTGCTTTCTTCATGACTTATACATGTTCCTATGACTATGAGATTATGCAACTCCCGTTTACCGGAGGAACACTTTGTGTGCTACCAAACGTCAAAACGTAACTGGGTGATCATAAAGGTGCTCTACAGGTGTCTCCAAAGGTACTTGTTGGGTTGGCGTATTTCGAGATTAGGATTTGTCACTCTGATTGTCAGAGAGGTATCTCTAGGCCCACTCGGTAATGCACATAACTTAAGCCTTGCAAGCATTGCAACTAATGAGTTAGTTGCGGGATGATGTATTACGGAACGAGTAAAGAGACTTGCCGGTAATGAGATTGAACTAGGTATTGAGATACCGACGATCGAATCTCGGGCAAGTAACATACCGATGACAAAGGGAACAACGTATGTTGTTATGCGGTTTGACCGATAAAGATCTTCGTAGAATATGTGGGAGCCAATATGAGCATCGAGGTTCCGCTATTGGTTATTGACCGGAGACGTGTCTCGGTCATGTCTACATAGTTCTCGAACCTGTAGGGTCCGCACGCTTAAAGTTCGATGACGGTTATATTAAGAGTTTATGTGTTTTGATGTACCGAAGGTAGTTCGGAGTCCCGGATTTGATCACGGACATGACGAGGAGTCTCGAAATGGTCAAGACATAAAGATCGATATATTGGACGACTATATTTGGATACCGGAATGGTTCCGGGTGAGATCGGGATAATATCGGAGCTCTGGAAGGTTATCGGAACCCCCCGGGAGGTATATGAGCCTTAATGGGCTTTAGTGGAAAGGAGGGGAAAGGAGCAAGGGAGGGGGCGCCCCCCAAGCCCAATCCGAATTGGGAAGGGGGCCGGCCCGCCGTTTCCTTCCTCCCTCCTTCCTCTTCCTTCCCTCTCCCTCTCCAAATAGGAAAAGGAGGAGTCCTACTCCCGGTGGGAGTAGGACTCCCCCCTTGGGCGCGCCTCCTCCCCTTGGCCGGCCCTCTCCTCCCCCCCTTTATATACGGAGAGAGGGGCACCCCATAGACACAACAATTGATCCCTTGGATCTCTTACACTACAAAAAAATGACACATCCATGACATTTTGGGCCGAACGAAATTTTTGTCTGTCATACATATGACACTTCTATGACGATAATTGTGACAAAACCCGGTATCATCATAGATGTGGTGGGCTCCTACTTCTATGACAAAAAATCATGACAGAAAATGGGCTTTTCGTCCTGGGCGGGCCGGAGACGCAGCTGTATGACATTCTTTGGGCCGTCCGTGACGGAAAAAACCGTGGTAGAAGCAAGGGCGATGAAAATTTTGGGGAGTTCCCGGTTACGGTGGGAGGTCGGGGCCGAGCGATGCGCGTTTCTCTCGTACACGTACACACGTGTGTGCGAGGCGTTGGCTCTAACTGAACCCGAGCGAGGCGTTGGGCTCTAACTGAACCCGAGCGATTGCACTGCACGCTACGCGTTACTGAACCCGAGTGATCAATCGATGGCTGTTAACTGAACCCGATCGAGCGATTCCTTCACTACTGCTGCTAACTGAAGCCGATCGATGCTGCCTCTTGGATGAACAGTGAGCGTTGCGGGGGGGGGGGTGGATGAACAGTGAGCGGTGGCGTTGCCTCTGGATGAACAGGACCCCGTGGTGTGGAGGGCTGGATGAACAGTAGACGGCGGAGGGGTGCCCGTGGAGGGGTGGTTGAACAGGACCCCGTGGTGTGGAGGGCTGGATGAACAGTAGACGGTGGAGGGGTGCCCGTGGAGGGGTGGTTGAACAGTAGCCGGTGGAGTAGCGCGCGGTGGAGGCTGGATGAACAGGAGCCCGTGGAGGCTGGAGGAGGTCGACGGTGGAGATGAACAGTATCCCGTGGAGGCCCGTTTTGTGGTACGCCACACCCCTCCCGATGAACAGGACCCCCGTTTCGACCGTAGGAGGTCCGTTTCGTCCGTTTTGCGGTACGCCACACCCCTCCCGATCAACAGGACCCCCGTTTCGACTGTAGGAGGTCCGTTTCGTCCGTTTTGCGGTACGCCACACCCCTCCCGATCAACAGGACCCCTGTTTCGACCGTAGGAGGCCCGTTTCGTCCGTTTTGCGGTACGCCAGACCCCTCCCGATGAACAGGATCCCGTTTCGAACGTGGCCGGTCGAACACAAGGCCGTTTCCTCCGTTTTGCAGTACACCAGGCCTCGTTTCCATCGCCTGTTCCGTCCAAGCCCTCCTGATGAACACGACCACGCATTCCGTCCCGACCCAGCCGGTTGGCTCCCACGCGTTCCGTTGCCTCCCGATGAACACGACGCATTCCATTGCCTCCCCATGAACACGACGCATTCCGTTGCCTCCCCATGAACACGACGCATTCCGTTGCCTCCCCATGAACACGACGACGACGCTGTTTCTCCGTTCTGACCCAGCCATGTCAACGAGCCCTCGCCGTATGTATGCGCAAGTAGGCGTTCGAGACCCCGCCCGTATGTACACATACATGGCCGTATTTTCTTTCTTGCACCCTGTCCGCTGTACGTACGTGTACATGCTACATGCACGCCTCTACTACGACACGTGCGCGCCTCTACATCCACCAGTATATATGTACGTACACATTCGCGACCAGAATGACAAAGCTACGTACGCTTCGACCAGGTGGGTCCCGACTGTCAGGCACTTCCTTGCGTGCGAAGATGTAGCTGGTGGATCCCAGCAGTCAGGGGGGCGAATCGTTTTGTTTTTTTTTGCCCGGACGCACTTTCTTGCGTGCGAAGGTGTAGCTGGTGGGTCCCGGTAGTCAGGGGGAAATGTTTTTTTGCGAAATACGGTGGCCCGTCCGGTGGGTCCCCGCTGTCAGGTGGAGGAATAATTATTCTGCGCGTAATAAGGAGGCACTTCCTTGCTGCGGCCGTGGACCCAGCTGTCAGCGCCTCCACGCACAGTACTCTTCCGATGGAAGTCGGTCGTTGACCACATTGACCACGCCGCGCCGAGAGCACCACGGCGGTGGATGGCGGCGAGGCCTAGGAAGGGGACGACACGTAGGCAGGGAAGACTCGGGAGTTGTTTCCCACGCGGAGGGGAGTACGACTGTACGAGGGTTTACTGGTTCGTCTGCCGTCGCCGGAGAATAACAGCAGGTGTGGGTGAGTAGAGGGATGGCTAGGCCAGCGGTGGGAATACGATGGGGCGGTGAGGCCTGCGCGGCAGCACAGCCGGCCGCGGGGAGGAGGGAGCAGGCAGTCCCGCCGGCGCTTGTTTGAGCGGCTGGAGCAGGAAGAGCAGAGATTGAAGAAGCACGACGGCCGTTGGATGGACATCCAACAGCCAGTGCTTGTGCGTCAACCTTTTTTTTAGGAAAGCCTCAAATCTGTGGAAAACAACATACAACCCATCTGCCATTATTTCTAATAATTTACAGCCCATTTGCTAATTCTTAAGGTTTTTTTTGGAGCCCATATTCTTTTTGTTAGCATTACAGCCCATATTGTGGCCACGGTGAAAAGATTATACAATTTTTTGCATATTTCGGTGCGGTCCAAACTGTTTTTAATCCCAAAATTTCGACTCACATTCATACTGATTTTAAAAATAAATGTATATCAATATAAAATCCAATAAATTCTCCACACTTAAAAATTAATGTAATTTAAAATCTTGAAATGAAAAAAAGATATTTGAAACTAATTGCCTGTTTGATGTGTTTTAAAAATGTACAGCCCATTTCTCATTACTGATGGGCCATTTTCTTGGCCAGCCGAATGAAAGCTATCCTCGTCTTGAAAGATTTGCAGCCCAACAGGCCTAGCAAAGCGACTTACTTGGCAAATCACAAAAAAACTGGGCTGTGGCCGTGGACCCAGCTGTCAGCCTCTCCACGTACAGTACTCTTCCGATGGAAGTCGTTCCTTGACCACGTTGACCACACCGCGCCGAGAGCACCACGGCGGTGGAAGACGGCGAGGCCTAGGAAGGGGACGACATGGAGCCGGGGAAGACGCGGCAGTGGAAGCCCGCGCGGAGAGGAGTACGAGGGTTCACTGGTTCGGCTGCGGTGTGAGGCTGCCGTCGCCGCAGAATAACAGGGGTGTGGGTGAGTAAAGGGATGCCCTGGCCAGCGGTGGGACTAGAAGGGGGCGCTGAGGCCTGCGCGGCAGCACAGCCGGCCACGGGAGGTGGGAGTAGGCGGTCCCGCCGGCGCTGCTTTGGCGGCTGGAGCAAGAAGATCAGAGATTGAAGAAACACGACGGCTGTTGGATTGACATCCAACGGTTACATCTGCTAGAATCGTTTGTTGACGTATATAATAACTAAAAAAATCTTGCATACACGTCAACTGAACAGGCCCACAAGTCAGACCACTCCCTCTTTTTTTAATAATTTATATATAGCTCATGGCAACTTCTTATGCAATTTATTGCAGTCGTTTTTTTGGTTGGCCAGGGCCAATTTCGCATATTTCTGTGGGTTCCAAACTATTTTTAATACCGAAATGTCAAGCCAGATTTAAAGTACTTTGAAGATATATTTAAATTAGGTTAATGCCCAGTGAAATAGGAATCTGAAAATGTGAAAAAATTCAGAAATTATAAATTAATTGCCAATTTGTCATCTATTTTTATATTTACAACCCATTTCATATTACTTTCAAGATTTGCAGGCGTCTTGAAAGAGTTGCAGCCCATCAGGGCATAGAAAAATAAGTAGGCCTGGATTGGGTATTCTTCAGAAAAAATAAACTGGGCTCATTTTCACAAAGAAAAAATAGCTGGGCTGGTCACATGGTGAACATAAAATATAAGCCTGGGCTAGATGGGCCACAGCCCAGTTCAAACCCTGCTCCGTCTCAACAATACCAAACAAAAAAAATACTGCTCGAGTAGCTACGTCCCAGGTGTCAGCCGATCTTGTGCTGTTCTCTTGTCTATTGACTATATACGCTCACAATGTCGTGGGTCCCAGATGTCAGGAAAACACTAGGAGGAAGCTTTTTATTTTTCCATACGCTGACATGGTGGGCCCCTACTGTCATCCTCTCCACGTACTTCTGCCGATTCCTGTTGTTTGTTGACCATGTTGACAACGCGAGAGGGCGGCGCCATGACGAGCGCACAAAAGCGCGCGGAGGACGTCGGCGTTAATGATTTAGGAGACTGTGGGGCGGCGATGCATGCGCTGAGGCGCAGCCAGCCATGGGAGGCGGAAGCAGGCGGCCCCACCGGCGCTGGTTTGGTTTTGGCGGCTAGAGGAAGACAGGACTGAAGAAACACGACAGACTGTAAAAGCAGCGGGAGTACTTAACAACCTTAACTGAAACCAGCAGGGGCACTTAACAACCAAAGCTGAAAGCAGTATGAGTACTTATACAAGTTCAACCGTACAAAGCACGCCTCGAACAGTGCTACTTTGCCTACAGTTAACCAAGGGTGAGGCCGCCAAGCCCCAGGAAAAGGCCCAGGCGCCACCCCGTGCATCCACAACCTTCTGAAAGCGGCTTCATCTTGCAACGTGGTCAATAAACAGGATATTCGCTTTAGAGCCATGGAAAAGCATGAACATAATCTTCTGTCCTATTCTCCAAGATGGACGGGCCTTCATTATTTGAGACCACCCATGAATAAGTATCTTTTCACCTCCAAGGGGAATTGAGTAGGTCGACATAAACATCATGTTGTGACCTAGCGCAAGTCTGACCCTACCATGGTCAGGCATCTATATAACAGAAAACAGCTCGTACCATAAGTTTCTCGACACAGTTGGACCTGTTCAACGAGTGCAGCAGTGGCACACATATCCCATGTGGCCTTCCACCATTGAAACGCCCCACAAGGACCTCAAGATGATCAATAAAGTGTAGGAACTTCTGGATGTCGATCCAGTCAACTTCAGTGCCATTAGTAATAGCAGAGTTATTACAGAGTAACAAACGAGCAGACTGCTTCACTCTAAAAAACCTACACGTCCCACCAATTATAAGAAAATATTAGTTAGAAGTAGCATCTTCGTGAGAGATTCGTTGCTACTTCTAAAGTTAAATTGTGATTAGTTAGACAGAATAGGTGGATTAAGAAGTAATCGAGGCAACAAGCAAGAACCAGATACAAAACTAACATGGATGAACAATTGGAACGACGTCGGGGTGGAAGATCGCAGTGAAGATGAGACCAGGTTCTGCTATTTCCATCAACATTCGTGCGCCAACTTTCAGTCCATAACACTTGAGAAAGTTTATCCAAGTTCAGCCATAAAAAAGCAGCAATCTTCTTGGTTCATGAACCCAACTCGGAACTTATATCCATGGCTTGTCTTCACTGTGACCATTAAACTAGTGTATTCAGTTATGGCAAGGCCAAGCATCTTGAGTACATGTGTTCTGGCAGAGCAAATAATACACTGCAGGAAAAATAATATGAGAACACAGCATGTTCAAAAAAACCCCACCCTCCCGGATAGAAAAGAGGATTCTAGGAACATACTCTGTGCCTTTCAAAATGCTGTGTTAGGATGAGAAGGAACAAGTGTGGCGTCTCGCCGAGGGCGCAGAAACCTGTAGGGGACTCGCACTTTGGGCACTGCAAATGAAACACACTAGATTCAGTAGGAAGAAAAATGCATCAACGGCGGCGGCTGCCATCCTAGGATTACCTGCGACCAAGGGACTTGGATTTATGGGGGATGGATGAAGAATTCGTACCTGGTTCTCCATGAGAAAACCCTATGCAATCGCCGAGAGGGGGTTTTCTCTGAACAAGCAGACGAGGGAGAAGAGGATTCAGGCCCAGTGAAATATTGCCGCTTCGTCCGTCCAGCTTACGGCTAAAGCTGGAAAGGGGGCGTTGTGATTTGACGGCTCATTGGGCATTACAGCGGCGCTACGACCGGGGTGTGTCTACCATGAAGTTGTGCACTCTAATTTGTGCATATGGCACGTGGACCCCGTTGTCGGTTGCCCCACATATCAGCGAAAGGAAGTAGAAAGACAGGAGTAACTAGTTACACATAAATTTATTTTTTGACAGAGAGATACTCCCTCTGTAAAGAAATATATAAATCTTTTATATCACATGCTCACCTTGCCGAGAAATGTACTCCCTCTGCAACGCACGAGCATTATGGGGGTTCAGCTTTTTTTATGGGGTTCAGCTGAGAATATAATACTCAGATAGGCTCATGGTTCTGGACTTTGGGCCGCAGGCCGACCCTGCATGTGTGGGGGCCCATGTATTCTACCTCAGCGCTTTTCATATTGCAAGCGATCGGTACGGCGCTGGTTTTAGATGCTGTCGCAAGGCAAATACACAAAATTGAATAAAGCACGACAGCTGTTGGAATGAAATCGAACGACAGTTCCTAACCAGCAATCAGAGTTGCAATTCTATCAATGATATACCATGTGATAAATAATACTGTCGTACTACTTATACACACATGACACTTGTTTCACCATGCCAGATTATTACATCAAAATCTCTCGGAGGATAGATCAGTTCGGCAGTTGCGTGCTGCTACTGAAGAATTTCAAAGTTGATTTGGACCAGCTCTCCTTGCCGAGAAAGTTCGATTTTGACATCATCCCCTACCACAAGATATGATTTAGATTTGAACCTTGACCATCCTTTAGCATCAATCATCATGCGACCATCCTTTGTACTTACGGTATATTGAGGAGGTTCATTCACACCAAGGCTACGCATGGTAAGAGAAACTTGGCCGCGGTCGCCCGGATTGTTGAACGACTCCCTCGTTGCTCTAGGAATTCTCTGTTTGCAAACAAGAAGACATACCCAAACAGTTAGATCAACAAAGTGAATCATGTGAAACAACATGGAAAGAAAAAAGAACGAATCACTTGGGCGGCCAATGCTTACCAAGAAGGTGGACATGTCGGTTTTTGTAAGGACTTTGGTATACGAAGTGCGAACTGCAGCCCAGTCTGTTGCCGGTGCAACTGCACGGGCTGGAGCAGATGCAAGTGCAAGTGTTGGTGGAGGTGCCGAAGCCGCCGCTGCTGCTGGAGATGGTGCTCCTTGTAGAGCTGGTGCCAGTGTCGGAGCAGGTGCCGGTGTCGATGCCCGATCCTCCGGTAGATCAGATTGATCCGCTGACGCGGTCGGTGCCCAATCCTCAGCCGGATCAGACTGAGCTGCTGCCGCTGTCAGTGCTAGAGCAACAACCGGTGCTCGATCTGTGCGAGACAGCGGCGATCGTGTCTGGTCTGCTATGATCAGCTTTCTAACTTGACTAGGATCCGTGACCGTGATCCAGTTTTTTTCTTCATTTCTTTTGAACGCAAGAAGGACTATTTGTGGCGTTTTTGTTAAACCAAACTGCAGTTCATCATAGGGATTCAGCTGGTACTCAGACAATAGACTGATCCAATTTTTTCCAGTAATATAAGTGATGGACAGTGCCTTCGTTACTGACACGACATAAGAAGTGAAACCTGCAAAAATAGCCATCGTAGAGCAAACCAAACGGTTTATTCTGTGATGAATGTCACATGGCAAAACCTGCATCATAAAATTGCAGGAAAAAAAGAAAACATGACATTAAATCAATAAGATTTAGACAGTAAATTAATAAGATTTACTTGATGTGACACGAATGAATCCTTACCAGGAAATCACTATGTTGAAGTACTAAACAGAAGATTGATCGTCCAACTACACGTGGCATGCAGGGGCCCTGCCTACTCCCACAAGCAGGACAGTCCAAAGGTCGTGACAAATCGTATGGACCGAACATCCATGGGACTGGAAATCCTGGTGGGTGCGATAAACCCTGCAATGCATACAGATATTGGAGTGTAACCATAATTGATAAACTGTCCTCACAAAAAATATGATCTGGATACTTCAAAATATACAGACTGAATTGAGTGGACAGACATTGACATAGACATTAACATAGACCGTTCACACACCAAAAGTAGTAGTACTAATAAACAATACAGGGTTCACAAACACAAATCAAGTACTGAACAATAGTACTTACTACAGACAAGCAAAGTTGCACTAACTAAACTCTACAGACTATTTCTTGCCACCGACCTACGGGATGAACCCCGCATAACTGACTAGGCCATGGACTTCGTGTGAGATGTCTACATGCACCATCACCATCTTGTCAACCATGGAGAAGCTAACAGAGTGGTCTTTCCACTCATAAACATGATGATGAAGACAGGCCGCATCAGATTTGTTGGGAAGCTTTACAAGAACCACACCCTTCGTAATCGAAGGCACAACCAGGAAATTGTTGTGGTCAAGTACAGCCTCGAGAACACGCCTGACAACAATGCTACAGGAAAACACTAGTTCAGGACACGTGGCGACAAGGACACAGCAGCTGGATAGTTCAGCAGTAGAACTCATCATCAGGTCTTCCAGTTCACACGGCATGACTTTGAGAACTTCATCTCCACCGCGGACCTGGTTCTAATTCAAACAGAAATCATATTTTATTACTACCTCCTTTCAGAAATATAAGATGATTTTCGATATTATACTCCATATATGACTACATATACGCACAGAAATGAGTGAACAAAGACACTAGAACATGTCTTCAAAGGCATGAGAGCAGAGGGATTACATGCAATATCCATAACACAAGTTACTGAGGCAAATATACCCTCTTAAAAGGTAGCATTGATGTTCATAAAGTACTCCCTCCGTCCCAAAATTCTTGTCTTAGATTTGTCTAGATACGGATGTATCAAGTCACATTTTAGTATTAGATACATCCGTATCTAGACAAATCTAAGACAAGAAATTTGGGACAAAGGGAGTAGTTGGAAGTAATCTATAAGAAATTAGTGTCAACCTCTCGCATGTTTTGGTCAAAAGAGGAATTTAGAACCGTCATTTGGCACACTAAAATCACATGCAAGATCACCCAGAAAGTTGTACTACCAGTACTAGTACTGCGTGTTAGATGAAAAAACACGATAAAGATCGAGAAAAAGATCGTCAACAAGAGACATTACCTGGACTTGCTTAATGAGGGATCTCGGAGAGGGGGGCTTGGACAGGGCGATGGCTTTGAGCTTGTCTGCGGTATCTCGGCGGGGTGCGTGCGCTTCTTCGTACCATGAGCCTCGACGGTTTTGGCCAGAGCCATAGACATCACGTCGGCCGGTGCTCCGGCGTCCATCCAAGAGAGGAAGCTGAGAGAGAAGAGTGAAAGGAGGAACGAGATGAGGGAGAAGCGAAGCGAGTGGGGGTTTTCTTCAAGAGAGGAAGCTGAGAGAGAAGAGTGAAATGATGGTTGCTTCGTCCGTCCAACTTACTGCTAGAAAGGAGGGGGTTTTGTGATTTGACGGCTCATTGGGCATTACTGCGGCGGTTCGATCGGGGTAGTCTACCGTCACTCTACTACGAAGTAATTTAGTGCATGGCTGGTGGACCCAGGTGCTGGCTGTCCCACACGTCGGCGAAAGTGAGTAATTTAGTGCATGGCTGGAGGAGGATCCGCACGGTAGACCGTGTCCACTATTTTTCTGAAGAAAAAAATGATTACAGCAAGCATTTCCACTCTTACGACGGAGGAGTGCGAAACACGGCAGCCACTTGAACATACACAGTGGTCCTACTACTAGGCATGTGCAGTGGTTCATACGTCAGTACTACACAATCTTGTTGCTAGTGTAGTAAGATATGAGGATAACAAATGATGTTGTGCGCATGTCGACTACTCCTATATGTAACATAGTACTGCTTTTTCGACTATCCGGTCGAGAATGAACGGTGAGATCAATGTTAACAGAACTAGGTCCACAGCGCACGGAGAGTACGGTGCTACAGTACTCCACAAAACATGAACCATATGAAGCACGAATAGTGTTAGGCAGGGTGTATGAAGGGTGCATGAGATGGGAGCAAAAGTTCCCTTCTCGACCCACTTTTGGGTGTTTGGCAGAGTGCATGAAGGGTGCATGAGTCCACACTAGTAGGTTGACAAAAATACACGAAGAGGAAACAACTATATTGAGATGAGAATGCAACCAAACACACCGACACGCTTTGTGCTACAGTGACTGATCTGCACCGTCTGAGTTTGATCCAACGGTCATGTTGCGCCGAGACATGGACATGCCCATGCAGAGGGCGCCTAAACACCACCGAAGTCCCTCTGCTTCTCGAGGCGCACGACGTTGGTGATGCAGGGTGCAACCGCCCGCAGAGCCCGCTCCCGGTCGACGGGAGCCAGCTCGTCAAAGACGGCGTCCAATGGCACGAATGGATTCCGGTGACGGAGCCCTGAAAGGATTCGCCCGGCAACAGCGACGGCAGCCCGCAACCCCTCCTTGTCCAGCTCAGCCCCCACCATCGCGCGGAGACGGCTCAGCTCCTCGGAGATATAGGTGAAGAAGGAGACCAGGTCAGGAAGCCGCAGCTCGTTGAAGTCGACCGGGTGGTCGAACGGGTTTAGCCCGATGGCCGGCATCGTCGCGCTGGCACGACGGTAGGCATCGCGCAGCCGCAACACGTGCGTGGCAACTTGGTTCACCAAGTGGCTGAGGCGATCCTGGACCTCGTCACGATCGGCCCGCTCACGCTCCAGCCGGCTCCCCTGACTGCCTATCGTATCTCCCATTTTCTGCAGCAACGCCGCCGAAGCCTCGAGCATCTTTGTGGTCGACGCCTGCAGCTTTTGAAGCTCCGTGAACTCCTGCACATAACGGAGGAGCATGGCACTCCTCTCCTCCTTGAGCTCACGGAGCTCCACGTCCTTGGCCTTGAGCTCCGCATCCTTGGCATGGAGCTCCTGTGTCAGGCGCCTCACTTCGGACTCCGTGATCTGCTGCGCCGCCATGGCACCAGGTAGAAGCAATGGGGAGAGGAAGCAAAGGGGGCGAAACGGCTGAAAGGCAATGCAATCTACGGGAAGGCAGAGGGAGCGGGGAATCTTTTGGTTTTCACCATGGTAAAACACCAGTCGTAGACTTCTCACATCAGGGAGCAGTGGGTTTTTACAGGCGGAGTCATCGTGACTAATTGCTACCGTGCCTGCTCCCGTCAATCAAAAATTTAAAAATCCTGCCGCGCCTGCTCCCGTCAATCAAAAAAATTAAAAATCCTGCCGCACCCAAACACCAGAGCAACGCCGCGGTGGATATTTAAATTTACCTGCCGGCAAGTAGATAAAAAAAGGGGTGAAAAAAAATGTGGCGGCGGCCTAGCTAATCGGTCGAACTAGCCCAACTAGCTAGCCACCGTGCTTCACTGATCACTACAAAAAAATACACTTCCGTGATGATACGTGTTTGTCACAGTAGGTCGCGTTTTCTGTCATGCATGTACATCCATGACAAATTTATGACAGAATCAAGATAGTCATACCTGTGCTGTCGTACAAGTGTTCCATGACATTGCCAAAATTATCATCACGGAAGTGTCCACTTCCATGACGATAAATCGCGCGTCACAGAAGTGCTTTCGTCAAGGGTGACTGACACGTGGCATCCACCGTAACGGAACGCCGTTAAGCTATCGGGTCAAATTTTGGATCCGATAACCCGTTAAAAGCCCTGACCAATGGGAAATTTCCACGTGTAAAATCCTGATTGGTCGAAGGGAACGCCTGTCAGCTCGTCAGTGGGCCAGATGTCGCCCATCCATTGGAGGAGACATGCCTATGATACGTCGACACGTGGCTGGGCCCAACAGAGGCCCATATAGGTTAAAAAGGCCGGCCCAGTCAAAGGCCCGTAGAACTTAATCAGGTACTAGTGGGCCAGCCCAACAAAGGCCTGCTTAATAAAGGCCCATTTACGGCCCGAAGCTAGATCTGGCCCGTTAATTGTTTGCACAATATTTGGGCCCATTTACGACCCGAAGCCAGATCTGGCCCGTTAATTGTTCGCCCAATATTTGGGCCCATTTGCGGCCGAAGCCAGATCTGACCCGTTAATTGTTCGCCGAATATTTGGGCCCAACTATAGCCCAGTGACTTTCGGCCTGCTAGAGGCCTGATGTAGACAAGGGCCCATTTCAGCCCGGTGTGACTTTCGGCCTAGGAATGGCCCGTGCTGCCCATGGGCCATATATGGTCCGACTGGACATCGGGCCCACTAACGGCCCCTGCTAAAGGTGGCAACAGTTAAGCCCAACGTGACTTTAGGCCTGTTAAAGGCCTGTCGCGTAATTCGGCCCGTTGATGCCTGTGCTAAGCTTTCGGCCTCTTAAAGGCCCATGATATCAGTGGGCCAACTAAGGCCCGAGATATGTTTCAGCTTGGTAACGGCCCGTGAGCTAACTGGGCCCAAAACGGCCCGGTCTACATTTCCGCCTGCTTAAGGCCCGTCGACGACTAGTGAAAATTGAGGCCCAACATGCATTTTGGCCTGCTAAAGGCCTGTGGTTTCATCTCGGCCGTAACAGGCCAGTACAATATTCAGCCTGTTAATGGCCCAACGCTACCTGGGCCAAACTAAGCGCTGGGTCGACAAAAGGCCCAACTAAAATATAGGCCGGTGTAAGTTTGGGCCTGGTGCAATGTGTGAAGGCCCCAATCATTCGGTCCCAAGAAAGACGCAGGCTGGCCCAATTGTGGCCTGCTAAAAACCTGACCCGTTAGAGTCGAACGTTTCGGTCCGGTCGACTACATCTGATTTTTTTCAGATAGCGAATGATGGCAGTAACTAGTAGGAATTAAGAACAAACCTACTATATACAATAAATAAATTACGGCATAGAACTAAGAATAAACATACACTATACAATAAAGGATTTAAGGTATATTACATCCACTGGGCATCGGAGTTCGCCACCAGTGATCATAAAGCGCAACGAAGAAGCAGATTACAAAACCTGGGCACCATTGCAGCGTAACAAAATAATACTGAACCGAGACCACTTCCAAGACAGTTCAAGAAAGGTTAGCTTTGCGGGGGAACTACTGCGCAAGCTGCTGAGCAAGGCTATGAGACCGGCCTAGCATGTCGGTCATAGCTTCCAGGTGTAGCTGTTTAGCGATGAGGTTCTCATTGGTGTTCTCCGCAATCTTTCTGAGAGATAGGACTTCAAGTCGAAGTTGAGTTGCAGAATGCCTTTCTGCTAGAACTTGGGACTGAAGAAGTCGAACTGATTCAGACAACGAATTCTGTGAGCTTGTCTGACTGTTAGTCTCAAGTAACTTGAACACTGCATCAATACAAGACTTTGGGGTTGTCTTGCTATCTTCAAGATGTTTCTCCTTCTTTGCTGCAATATTTGTTGGGTTTGTCTCACAGCCTTCAGCAGACTTGTGCATGCCATCAGGCATATCACCCTGAAACAAAGCAGAGAGATGACAGGTTTTGCACGTGTATAAACAAAGATGATAACTGTTCTGTCAATTCTATCCAATTTCAAATTAGAAAATAAAGAGTAAGTTCAAAATATCAATAGCATAATTTGGCATTGTTCATAATGCGGGGAGCTTCACCACACTACTGGATTACCATGTCAACATAACAAGCATAGATGAAGGGCAAAGAAAATCATTGTATCTATTTTGGATAATGTGCATGGCATGTTGTTCATATCATCAGCCACATCAGTAAGATAAAATTGGAGATGACAAGGTGCAAACGTGGGCT
Organism: Triticum aestivum; assembly: GCF_018294505.1. Lineage (NCBI taxonomy): Eukaryota > Viridiplantae > Streptophyta > Magnoliopsida > Poales > Poaceae > Triticum > Triticum aestivum. The sequence goes on from NC_057796.1 coordinate 39,561,917, forward strand.
GCTTCACCACACACTGGATTATAGATCCACAAAAACAAGCATACATATAGGGAGTATTAAGTAATGTGCATGGTATGAATAAGGAATTTGGTTTTACAATTATAACTTAGAACTTACGGTTCTTACGAACATGCATTTTGGTAGAAACAGCAAACTAAATAGTAGTAAATGATAGGGAGTATGAGCAAATTAAACAGCAGTTGAGGATAAAGGCTTTAGAAGGACAGACTTACATTAACAGTTAACACCGGCTTTATAATGCCCTTCTCCATGTCAAGGGAAGGATAACTCAAGAATTTCAGCACAAAATCTTCTTCATAAGCATTGCATGCTCTCTACATTTTGTTGAGAGTAATTATAGATATGATAATACTGGAAGGGATAGAGGATAATGAAGATAAGATGCAGATTGATGCTACATAATCAACTACCAATCCCTGGAAGTACAAGCGTTATAGGACAAAATGTACTGACAAGAGCAATGGGCTACACTTCTGATCCTTTCTAGTAAATGGTGGGCGAGGGAGATAAGATGCAGAATGCTACAAAATGAACCAAGCCCTCTTCCCATAATACAAGAGTGTTTTGAACACTGGTGTACTGCACAAAACGTTCTTATATTATGGGACGGAGGGAGTAGCTGTTAATGTAAGTGCAGTGATAGACCACGTTCAGTCCTTACAAGAGGACTGCAGAGCTAAACCTCTTCAAAAGCATTGGGTTGATTCTAAATTTATGTAAGAGTCCATACGGATCTTATAATGTCCACCAAATGGACGATTACGAGGCTAACATGTGCAGTGATGCTACATAATCAAACATCTATGAAAGTAAGTATGGTCATACAGGGCAAGAGGTACTCACAAGAGCAATGCAGTGTGCAGTATAGTTGCGAGATTCTGTGGTCCCTTGAGAACGAATGTTCTTCTGCTAACAGTTTTCATACAAGTGAGACATTAAGGCAAATGCAGAAATGTAGTTCAAATTGTGATGTGATATCATAGACAGTACCTTACGCTGCAGCCGAGACCAATGTGTAACAAGATTATTCCAGTCACCGTCGGATAAATGTAGCACCGGAGACTTTACAGAAATTTCGTTCAGAGGCTTGTCATCGAAGTGCGCTTGCCTCAGGTAGGAACGATACTTCATCAACGAGTGCTTGAAAAGCGCAACCAACCCTTGCTCATCATCACAATCCAGTTTGCTCCTCGCCTATTTAAAAGAATGAAATCTTGTGTCTTCTGTCAGCAGAAACATATGCAGTGATGACCATGAATAGCATTAGTACATTACTTACACGTAAGTTGCGGAGGAAGACTGGAAATTGTTCTGTGTCTGCGGTATAATCTTTCCATGAAGGAAAGATGCGCACAAAGTTCCTGACAACAACATAAGCTTCGTCTTCTAAACTGGGAAGAAATGGAACAGGGGTCCTATTTGCTGCAATTGGGGCTCTCTCTAGTTCGAAAAGGGATTTGGCAACTGGATTTGGTGTACTCTTTGCTGGAATGCGGGTTTTGCATCGTATAGCTGGTGCTATGTCAACTGGCATAATCATACTGTTTGCTGCAGTTGGGGTCTGCTGAGTTGGGGCATCAGAAATGACCAGTGTAGTAGGGCTAGAGTCTGCTAGAGTTGGGGTATTTTGTGGGTCAGGTGATATTGCAACTACACCTAATGGGCTATTTGATTTATCAGGTGCCACTACCTTTTCCAAATACTTTGCTTGTGCTCCTCCACGATCAGCAATCGCCCTCTTCCTTTTGAACGTCTGATACACAAGAACAACATTTGAATGGATAAATATGGTATGATGACAGATGGAATATGTACTGAAAATGGATAGGCAGGGCGTATTCACATACACGATGTGTAAACTAAGCTAATGGCAGTTCAACAAAGTAGAAGCAATGCAAAGCATCAGTTGCAAGATATGTGCGAGCAATGTAACCTTGGAAAGTTAGAGCAAGTACCTTGATGGGTGAATAAGATAGGGCATCTTCCTCTGACTCCTCCACTAGGGAGCTACATTGACTTAGGTCTCCCTCTAGCTCAGAATCACTGTTAGGATCATATTCTGAGCATGAATCTGTAGGTGGAGAGCGTTTGCATTGCATTGCATCTAGACTTGATTTCAGTCCCTTAATGCCAAGTTTGATAGCCATGGCATTGTTCTGCTTTATTCTTTTCATGCGCGCAAGCTCATAATCATTATGATGCTGCTCAGAATCTGAGATTCATGAAAACATAAAAAGTAGTCAGATTATCTATGGAATGCATTGCGGATTCAACTCTGAGAGTGTCTCCCTATAAACCCCTGCATATGCAAAGTTCACCTCCCCAACCGTGCTGACCAGACCACACACATAAATACAAACCCCTTATGTCTCTATAACAGGCAGGCACACATTTCAAAACTGAAGTAGGAACATTAGAATCATATGAAATTCGTATTTGAACAAAGAAACTAAGCAATTATGAGTGGCGTAATGTTTAGATTCAAGGGTGGAGTGTTGGTAGTGCGACACAAAGCAAGTAGGCAGATTGTATTCCATGTAAAAGATCGAAACCTATGTAAAAGCTGGAAATGACACTTTCTTTCTATACAATGCAGTGTTCGTTACCCACACATGATGGAAGAGATCACATAGAGAAATACTATTCACTCATGTCTACGGTTCCAGTATTTAGAAACAGGGTGGTCCACCCTAAAAGAATATTGACAACAAATATGACAAGCCAAGCATAGATGTAGTGAATCAATCATTTACTTGTGAGCTTACTAGGACATGTATGCAGAATTGTAACTGCAGTAAGAGACCGTCAAAAATCCAAATGAAGAAGTTTGTCTAGCACTTATCGTTTGCAACTAATCGATGTGAATAATTGGATATTATATCGAATGAGTAAGAAAGACAAGTAAAATTGTCAACAAACCTGGCTTGCAGTAGTAATCTGGGTCAATGTCACTACGACCAACAATCCAAAATGACTAGTTTCTGTTCCGAGGGCCGGAATTTTGAAAACCCTGTGAACTTTGGAGGTACTAAAGATTACCGAAATACATCTGAACCATTAAGTGTAGGTAGCACTGAGCACACAACAAACCCTAATGACTGTCCTGCCTAATGAGTAATGAATCAATTAGAAAATGGGTGATGAGGAGTGGCTGCTGAGTATTGAGGACGTATCTCAGGATAAATCGGGTTGGCTTGGTGGGTGCTGCACGCCTGAGCCCTGAACGGACTGGGAAGGTAGGCACGGCGGCGCGCCCAGGCAGCGGTGACGCTGTTGGGCGAGCGGCTCCTGGCCTCCTATTAGTCCGGCGTCTCCTCCTAGAGTCATGCCGTCCGGGGACGGCAAGTCGCCGGCGAGGCAGGCGGCTGGGGCCGAGTAGAGATCGAAAGCGCGCAGCAGAACAGAGGGGAATCGGGGCCTGGGACGACCCAAAATCCCAGGGTGGGCCGGCCCACCGTGGGCACCTTGTAGAGATACACACCCGAGCGGCGAACATGCATTTTCGAAACTAATTTAGGAACATTAAGCTGACTAATTAAACAACTCTGTTTTAATAATATCAGATCCGTATTTGAACAACTAAGCTTGTTTAGCTTCATGGGTGGAGCAGTGTTATTATGACACGAAGCACGTATTCTGATTGTATAGTGATCATAAAAGGGGGAAACTCTAAGCATATTTTTTTAGCAAAAGAGGGATTCCCCTCCAATTTCTATTAAAGAAACCACCACGGAACCAACATGATCATTAAACCCTATGCATGATCAATTAAACTGTATTATGGTTGTGCCATGGCAGATTTGAAGCTGCAAACCAGAGAAATGATATTTAGCATCCATTGTTTGCTTCGAACTAAGAACTAAATTCTAAGAGCTGAAAAGAAAGTAGAGTAACCAAGTTAAGATCTATTTTCTGGTTGAGATCAAAAAGTTGAGGAGATATGAAGTACCACCTCTCTTGCGGCACCGTGTAGGCATCGGGGGTGCGATGGCTGTCGGTGGCGTTGAAGCAGATCTGCGACGGTAGACGGGTGCATCGGGGGATAAGTCCCGTTGCGGTGGAAGAGAAGGTCGTGTGAGCGGCCCCGGCAAAGAGGATGACGACGCCGATGAAGCGAGAGTACGCGATGCAAGGCTATTGGTCCGTCGCCGTGGATGAGAAACGTCCATCTCTAGCAGTGGACGACGCGCTCTTGGTAGGCACTCCGGCATGGTGGAGGACGGTGGCGATGGATGTGGTGGAGGACGGCGGCGATGGATGGGGTGGCGGACGGAGGCTGGTGTGGGGATGGGGTGTTCTAGCGCGGACGGTGTATGAATAGGAAAATGGAGGGAGAGGTACGGGGAACCATGTTTTTGGGACGCGCCTGTCTGAAATATGGGAAAGTTATGAACTTAGCCCCCATTTAAAATTTGGACGTCTCGTCGGTTGGCGATAGGACGGTAATCTCGCATCTCGCCAATATTTGCCCACAGCGATTTCGGGCGAGGAGAGGGCGGTTGGCGCCCATGGTTGGCGCCCATGGTGTATGAACGGGGCTGACAGGTAGGGCGGTTGTGTCACGTCTGAGTGAAGTTACAAACCTGACCCTATTGACGGTGTATGAACGGGGCTGACAGGTAGGGCGGTTGTGTCACGTCTGAGTGAAGTTACAAACCTGCCCCTATTGAAAATATTTGCCTACATCGATTTCGGCCGAGTCGATTTGTTTTGCCGCCCACCATGTATGAATGGGGAATGGAGGGAGAAATAGAGGTCTTTCGGACGAGCTTGAATCAAATGAGTTTTGCCGCCCATGTTTGATGCCCACCGTGTCGGAATGGGCTCAGAGGCGGTCGTGTCACGTCTAATTGAAGTTACTAACCTACCCCTATTTAGAGCAGTGGAAATCGGGCCGCTGGATTGTCCGTGTAATGGGTAGACAGTAATTTCCATCTCCCAAACACTTGGCTTCGGGCAGCCGACGTGGGAGTGGACATTTTGCTGCTTCTTTCGAATTTTGGGACAGTAAGCATCCACGATTACCCTGGCAACTAAATTCGAATCCATTTTGTATTCCTATATGAATCTTTATAAATCATTCTATGTGTTTTTATATATCTTCAAAAGGACGACAAAGATGTATTCCACTGTCATATATGAATGTGGTTTACAAATGCCGATACTCAAATTCAGAAACTAGAATCCAGTTTAAGGTGAATTCGAATATTTGGAACACTTCATGTCCAACTCAAATGTCACACGCAGCATAATGTGTACTCCCATTTAGATATGTACACAAGCGATGTATCAAGATTCAAATACCGAGTCAATCAACCAAGAATGTACAGAACTAACAGACATATAAATATTTATAGAGTATATGGATCAATAATATGAACTAACATACATAAGCCAGGCCGCTGTACTTTATTTTGGCTACAACACCATCCTTTTTTAGCCAGCATCTTGGCCCTTTCCGATGCGTGCCACTTATGGTCCATCTATACTACTACTATTGCTGAATGCACATTCAGCCCGATTGGCATATTTGTAGGTCTGGCACAGCAATCCAAATGAAATGTCTCCGAGTCTTATCAATTAATACAGACTTGTGCTCAAATAAAATTACAAACCAAAAAACAAAAAAAAGTTATTACATGATCTCTAAACAAATGGTTTGATTGATTACATGAACAGACAACACAAAGGTTATTCAATTATGGAAAGAACATTTCACCTATGATTTACCAAGTAGGAATTTAATTTCCTTTTTCCCTTCAGGACCTTAACAATCTGGTCAGTCTCAGCTTGCTTCGTTTTGAAATCCACCAAATATTTAATGGTTGTCTTGAGTACTGCTTGTGATTGTGCTGTTTGCTTCCTCAACATGTCAACTTCATCTCTAAGTGCAGAAGCAGAATCTCTTTCTACCACTAGTTTAGCCTCTAGAGCATCAGCAGTTGGCAATTCATAATGCACGATTGGGCCGGTCACTACTAAGAAAAGGCCTACTAATGGCGCACCTAATTTGGCCATTAATGGCGCATTACTGGTGCGCCATTAGTGCCACGCCATTAGTATATTTTACTAATGGCGCACCACTGGTGCGCCATTAGTATCTGGTATACTAATGGCGCACCCCAGATGCGCCATTAGTATATACAACAGTGTGCCATTAGTATGCCTCCCAGGGGGCCATCTATACCCAGGTGCTTTGGCATACTAATGGCGCACAACAACAGGATGCGCCATTAGTAACTTCGGCATACTAATGGCGCACTGTTTAGTGATGCGCCATTAGTATCCTTTGCTATTTTTGAATTTGGATCTGGATCGTGATTTTTTTGCCCATTTTTTGCTCTTTTTTTGGCTCATTTTTTTGCACGATATTATTTCAGATTTTGTTCCTGTTTTTGGATCTTGTACGTTCTTTTGCCGTGTTCTTTTGCCGGAGAGGAGTTCGCCGGAGAGGAGGAGGAGGAGGTCGCCGGAGAGGTGCTCGCCTACATCGCCGGAGAGGAGGAGGAGGTCGCCAGAGAGGAGTTCACCGGAACATCGGAGAGGAGGAAGGAGAAACCATGAGGGGAGCTCACCGAAGAGGAGGGAGGGGGAGCTCACCGAAGAGGAGGGAGGAGGAGCTCACCAGAGAGGAGGGAGTAGGAGCTCACCGGAGAGGAGGGAGGAGGAGCTCACCGGAGAGGAGGGAGGAGGAGCTCACCGGAGAGGAGGGAGGAGGAGCTCACCGGAGAGGAGGGAGGAGGAGCTCACCGGAGAGGAGGGAGGAGGAGCTCACCGGAGAGGAGGGAGAAGGAGATGAAGTGGAGGAGAAGAATGAAGAGGTAAGGAGGAGAGGACACGCCCAGCCATATATACGGCATAGTAATGGCGCACCGTGGGCAGGTGCGCCATTACTATTTTTTTTATTTTTTATTTATTTTGAATTTTGAAGGCGGGAAGATACTAATGGCGCACCATGGGCAGGTGCGCCATTAGTAACTTTTTTTTTTATTTTTTGATTTATTTTGAATTTTGAAGGCGGGAAGATACTAATGGCGCACCATGGGCAAGTGCGCCATTAGTAATTTTTTTTATTTTTTTTATTTATTTTGAATTTTGAAGGCGGGAAGATAGTAATGGCGCACCATGGGCAGGTGCGCCATTAGTAAGTTTGATTTTTTTTGAATTTTTTTGCCTCTCCAGATCTTAAAAGCCCCGTATCTTTTTTTTCTGTTAGGTTTTTGAGGATTTTGAAAATGTTTAACGGGGTTCCCCCGGTTAAATTTAGATGTAACTTTTCGAGTAGATGGTTGTTCATATAAAAAACTTTTTCATCCGAGTTCGTATGCAAAAGTTATGCCCATTTTAAGAAATTCCAGAGAGATTTTGCAAATAAAGTCGAAATTCATATTTGTTAATTGTCCCAACAACTAGACCACATATCACATGGGAAACTTATTTTATTTTATTTTTTTGACATTTCCATCATTTTCTTTTATTTTTTTTAAAACTGAAAAGGCGGTCCACGGGGGGGGGGGGGGGGTGCATTCGGTGGAACGGGCCAAGTTACTAATGGCGCACCGTGGGGGTGGTGCGCCATTAGTATTTCACGTAGTAATGGCGCACCTCCCCAACCATGCGCCATTAGTAGTTTTTCAAAAAAAAATTGAAACAAACAAAATTTGCAACAAAATTACTAATGGCGCACCTCTGAGTGGTGCGCCATTAGTAGTTCAACTAGTAATGGCGCACCATGGGAGTGGTGCGCCATTAGTAGTTTAAAAAATAAAAAAAAAAAAAAATTTGAAACATAATTACTAATGGCGCACCGTGGGGTGGTGCGCCATTAGTAGTTTTACTAGTTGAACTACTAATGGCGCACCATCCCACGGTGCGCCATTAGTAGTTTTGAAAAAAAAATTAATTTTTTTTTTACTAATGGCGCACCGTGGATGTGGTGCGCCATTAGTATTTTCACACTAATGGCGCACCGACACATGGTGCGCCATTAGTATTTAGTAATGGCGCACCACATGTACAGTGCGCCATTAGTGGCCATTCCATCTATAGCCCTTTTCCTAGTAGTGGATGCCACTGCTGTGGGATGATGCAACGTCCATGGGGACCTCGCTCTTTGATCTTGGGCTAACCTTTTTTGCCATTAAATTTCCGATTGGATTCAGAAAAGTTGAAGTTAGCAAAACATCTCAACTGGGAGTTATAACAGCAAACCAGTTAAACAAACAAGGAATTAAAGAGTTTCAATTGGATGCTGAAAAGTAGTTATTAACATCATTGTAACCCGTTGTTGCAGCAGCAAAGCAGTTAAACAAACAAGTAGATATTTAAGTTAAGGCAAACAGGTAATTCTTAACAGTAAGTATCAAACACATAGATAGGCACAGTCTACAATATGATTAACAGGCTGTGCCATTATGTAATCAGTAGCAAACTAAATTAAGCCAAGCAACGTAATTGAGCAATTTTGCAATAAGTGGCTAACTAAAATTCCGAGAAGCAGGTAGCTGAACTTACGCTAGTTCTTTGTACAGGCACACTACAACTTCTTTTTCTCTTACAAGGTTGTACGAAGGAGTCCATGGCATCAATTGCTTGGATACGCAGTCCCAATACTTCTTTCTTCCCACACTGCATGGGTAAGTCGAATGGTTAATCTGGTAAGATGGTGCGTCCTTGATATGTTATATGAGGATGTGTAGTCAGACTAGTTGTAGCCAAACACATCGCACTGGCTTTTACTGTATATTTCATGCGATTACTTTTGGCATATCGAGATCTAAGCAATCTACAATAGGATGAAAAGACTGGCATCCTTCACATTATTGGTGAACTCAGTTCATAGAAACAAGCAATTCAAACATTCTGTGGGTAAATCAAAAGCGCCACTGGAATATTTTTCACTATCCAATCATGCACGCAAAAAGGGGTGACACCACCATAGGGGCTGGTACGGGCGGCCGCCTCAGGTGGCTGGAAAGTGTGCACCTAGTTTGAGTCATCCAGGTTGGCCCATGCTAGTTTTGTTCGTCCCAACGCACGAGCAGGCAATGTAAAAAATGAAGAAAAATGTTTCAATTTGGATGGGCCAATAACATAAGTGCAAGGCAGGCCCTATAGCAGGCTCGCGGCCCAAACGAGCGCCTCCCATATCGATCGACAGCAGGAAAAATCCCAATTCATTCGCTCTAGCCTCCAGTCTGGTTCGCTCCTAACCTAGCCGCCGCTGGACAGACCGACACAGCACTTCCTCGCGCCCTCGTTGGAGGGCGGTCGCCGGGCTTCAAGCGAACGAAAGGACAAGAAGATGAAGATCCAACCCTGGGTGTAGCCTGCGTGGGAGGCAGCGGTGGCAGCACGGGCATGGCATCGAGCTTGCGCAAACGGACAGTCGCAGCTTGCAAGAGTAGCATGCGCAACGAGTAGGTACATCACATCCCTGATTATATCTAATTCAACTCTTCAATTTCTGGCCAATAGTTAAACCTGACGGTGTTGTAAAACTGCTTGTATGTAGGGAATCTATGAGAAAATGAAACCAATTTCTAGTTATTTTATAACTCCCCCAATCAATACTGAACTGACTGAATCTGATGTATCTAATCAAGTTTTCGGTGCAAACATACAAGCTCATGTTGTTCTTGAGCCTGAAGTGTCTAATGAACAGACTGCTAATGAAGGATTTGATGCAAACATTTTACATGCTCCTGGTGATGAACATATAGTGTCTAATGAGGGATCTAATGCAAGCATTTTGCAAGCTCATTGAAGGATTTAGTGTCTAATGATGATCTACTATGTTGAGAGAGACAGAGATTTGCAGGCATTGATGACAAGCAAATTATAGTGCATTTTCATAGCTTGAGGAAACGTCGAGGCCATCTACCAGAAAGTCCCCGTATCATGACAACATAGCATAAATACTTTTCTAATCTGTTGTTTGAAACTATTGGCATACTTGTGTAGGATAGATATATTGATATGCAGTTTGCGCACTGGTTATACGTGCAATTACACTTCGATATTTTCAGCCAGAGAACGAATAATTCAAGCAGGTACATACCATGTTTGTAGTCCTTGTACACCATGTTGCATTTTGTGTTTTTTGGTGCTTGCATCATTTAGTGTTTCTAATCTGAACTGCTTTGGATCATTAGCTGGTTTTCAAAGTGCATGTACCTTCACATTTCTCAAGTTATGTTGATTTCCGGAGTGCAAGTGCCTTCGTATTTTTTAAGTTAAATGTTCACCCCTGGTAACTTGAATTCGTGGATCAGCCACTGCACACAAATCATACACGAATGCCAGTACGAATTAAATGAAATGCAGGGACTTACGCTAGCTCGTTGTACAGGCTCACTGCAGCTCTGCTTGCGCTTGGGGTGTTCCATGTACAAGTCCATGTTACCACTTGCTTGGATGTGCATGCCTTGTTCTCCTTGCATCCCCCTCTGCATTTTTGACATGGCGAATGGTTGATCAAATAAGAGGAATCGACCTTGATGTTGTACCGGAGGACAGATACTCACAAGGTTATACGGGTGTGCAGGATGTGTACCAGATCCCGTAGCGCCGTCATGCTTCACTAAAAATGGATTTGCTTGTTTCAGATCATATCTCCAGAAGAAATAAGAGTTAAAGTCAGAGTTGCATAGGCGTGTAAGCTAAGAGAGCAGTGAAAGGATATCCAAACATCGTTAGAACAGTGCACAAGGGAGTGATGTGTGGATACCTAGTTCAGGCCGGCGTTTGGGCATGCTCACCTAGCTAGAGTGCGGGTCACTTCAGAGCCGTTGAGGGTGATGCGCTGGCGTTGGCTGGCCGCGCACGGATGCAAATCTTGAGTGGCAGCGGAGCGGTACGATGCGGTGGACGAGACCGTTGGTGAAGCCCCAACGGCCTCGGGGGGCGGAGGTGAGACGATGTGCTCGGTGAAGTAGCCCCGGTGAGCTGGGAGACGGCGTCGGTGAAGCGCACCTGATGCGATGGAACTCGGTGTCTGTGAGGCACGTCGGTTGCGGCGGCCGACGTTGTCGGTGGACCACCCGGTGCGGTGGACGAGGGCGTAGATGAGGTAGCTCCGGTGCGGTGGTGAAGCGCGACCGTCGTCTTCGTCGTCGTCGTCCGGCACAGAGGTGGGGAACGGTGGGGAAAGAGACGAGATGAGGGGCGATTCGAGGGTTGGCGGCGAATTAGGGATTTGAGCAATCTGGGCGCGGAAGGGGACGGTGGAGAAGAGAGATTTTGCAGGGCTGGAATTGGGGCCACCAGATATTTCAATCCGAAACGTGGAAGCGCGAACTTATATTGTTGTCGTCCTTTTTTTCGGGGGGAGGGGGTGGGTGGCTGGGTGCTACGCGTCCGTCCGACACACGCGACCACCCCGACAGGACTATGCTTCGGTGCCTTAAGGCACCTGCCTTTGTGTCCATGACATGTGGGCCCAACAGGTGGCTGGCCCACATGTGAGTGACCGAAAGGTAGTTGCCTTTAAGGCACCGAAGCAGCGTCCACCCCGACACGACCCTGGTCTGCCTGGTGCGCCTACATTTGAGAATGCAAATGAATCTTCTTTCATTTGCAAACGAATCTATATGTATTACCATGCCCGTGTTTTCCTTGCAATAATTAGTCATTCGAAACGAGATACTCCATCCGTTCACTTTTGTAAGTCGTTTCAGACAACTTAAAATGAACTGTTTTGCACATTGTCTGAAATGTCTTCAAGGTCTTATAAAAGTGAACAGAGGGAGTACTATAAATTAATTAATGAGGAGTTATTTGAAAAAAATCAAAACGGTACCCACGCTAACGTGGATTAGAGTGTGTGTCACATAATTAGTTATTTGAATTAGAGTGTGTGTCACGTAATTATTTATTTGAATTAGAGTGTGTGTCACGTAGCGATCTCCAATTCTAACGTGGATTTCGCATTTCACTGTATCCACGCTACTTTTTAATACAAATTCATATGTATATGATGAACACCATGGTAGTGAGAAAACTTTTGGATGGATTCAAACATATGACCTACAAAATAGCACAACAAACTGAGTCAATGTCAACTTTTCGAAACTTAGTATGGCACGAATTCGAAATAATTACCCGTATGCCTGGTCCTCGGTTCAAATCTTACAATGTACACCGAATTGAAACATCGATATTAAGTCTCGTACTATGTACATTCAAATGTTGTTTTTAGCCCCCCCCCCCCCCGCACAAACGCTACATACTTCCTGTATCGGTCAATCTTCCTCTCCTAACCACCTTAGGAAGCTATCGGTTTCCAACACACGTTCATTCTTTCTCTCCATGTTTCGATCTCTAAGTCTCTCAACTACACAACCCCTTTTTCCACTCTGTTACCAAATGTATTTACCTCACACACCCGCCATTGCACCCCATGCCGAGCTCTCTCTCTCTACCCCCTCTCCCTCTCACCCTCTCACGCTAAATACATGCATTGCCTATCTAGCCCCCCAACCTCTCGTGCGCACGCACGCACGTTGTATATCTAGGTCACTCCCTCGAGACTGTCTCACTCTTTCTTCCACACGGCGGGCCACACTCGCTCAATCTCGCTCTCTTTATCTGAGTCTCGTTTAACCTCGTTTTCTTTCACACACAAATGATATATCTCCCTGTTCGGGCCTCGATTGACACACTCTATACTCTCTCACGCAGATTGTCTATCTAGGTCAGTCCATCCAAGCCGCCGCCACTCTTTCGACCTCATGGTGGGCCACGCTCACTCAATCTCTCTCTCTCTCTCTCGCTCTCCGTATGTCTCGATTGACCTCGCTCTTTCTCGGACAAAAACGATATATCACCATGTTTGAGCCCAATTTCGACCTATTCACATTGTATACTCTCTCACGCACATCGTCTATCTAGGTCACTCTCTCCAACCCGTCTCACTCTTTCGATCGCACGGCGACCCTATGTGATCGGTTGACCTTGCTTCCTCCCACGCACAAAATATATCTACACGTCTGTGACTGGATCATCTCTCAAGCTCTATCTTACAGCCCTCACCCTTGCCAAAAGCTCAATCGGACAATATCTCTCCAGAGCATATATATTTGTTCAATGAATGTCGGACCACACTCACTTTGTCTCTCTATCTATATGTCTCTCGATTGACCTCGCTTTCTCACACCGTATCTTCCACGCGTTGAAGCTACTACCTCTCCATCCCTCGCAAAGCCGGAGCTATTTACATTGCGAGGGGCACTCCAACCTTGGATTAATTTGTGTAGGCATTTATTCCGGTCGGTTTAGATTATATTTTCGTAGCATTCGGCCCACAACTACTCCAAACACCGTTGCAACCCACGCAACTCCCCTAGTTGATTTCCCTCTGGCTCGGTCATCGCTCTCTCGCACGTCCTTTCTCGCCTTCAACGTCGCACCATGGTATTATTGAAAAAACTATGTTGTTCTCTTTAATTATTATAAATAAGCTACAAAACTACACACCGATAGTCCACTTGGAATGGAACAAATTTCGACCCACAAATTAAAGTGCTACAAACTACACACCGAGGGGCCCACATGTCATGAAACAAATTTGGACCCATATACAAATTAAAAATAAAGGACGAGGATCGAACATGCGACCGGGCCTTCAAGCCGCACGTCAATAGGCAACATACGTAGAATAGCAATGTTTGTTGTACCTCCCTTTGTTCACATAATGTTTTTATATTACCACAGCCTAATTAATGGATAACATGTAATATTATTTTTAGTACTATTCGCCTTCACTTACTGGTGGGTTCCATGTGTGCTCTCTCTCTCCTCCCCTTCTGCGTTTAGACGCACGGGCAAACAGGAAGAACTCGCGGGCGATGTTGCCGTTGACCATATCTGGACGCGTTCACAAGTCACGGCACCAGTTTCACGTACTAGCAGCACTAGTCAGTGTGTACGTGCAATGCACGTTAATTTGGAAGTATATTAAGTGCATGCGGATATTAACTATAGGATATTATTTGCGTGTTGTCATGTGATTAGCACTATTTTTGGCATGAAATTAACTGCACGCTAAACGTGTTGAGCGCTCGACATTGAAGCAGTCTAGGTCGTTGGATGACAAGGAATACATGTGGCTTGATGACGTTTTATATTTAATTTGATACGGCTCTAGCAGAACATTCAATCGATCAAACCATACATTTCGTTCAGTCTGACTCCGACTTTAAATTATACGACGATCGATATAAAATAAACGGAAATGATAAACGTTCGGATTTTAAGCATGGCAATCCGAACGTTTTTCATGGCAAATTTAGATTACGCGGCGGCGGCGGGGCGTCTCGCGGTGGGAAGCGGCTCCTCTGCCGTGCTCTGTGTGTCGTCGGGCCACTGACCGACGGCGACGGCGGCGTCTTGCGCCGTTGTTGGCGTACTCCTGGACGTTGGCCTAGCTTCAAGGAAGGCCAAAATGTTCTGGACTTCGGAGCGAGTCAACTGGCGGGAGGAGGCGACTGGCGTTGGTGCAAGGAAGCGGTCGACGGCGGCCATCCATGCCGCTGAGGGGGGCACTGGCACCCGCGCGGGGACAGGCGCTGTCAACGGCGCGGCGGAGACATTCGTGTGCACGGGCACCGGCACGGGCGCGCACGTCAGTGCACGCGCAGGCGCATGCGCTGGCAGGTGCACGGGCACCGGCACGGGCGTGCGCGTCAGTGCACGCGCAGGCGCATGCGCTGGCAGGTGCACGGGCGCGTGAAAGTCGGCGGGGACCTCGTGGAACCCCGTGGGATCAAGCTCGGCGACAATGTGCGGCTCCCAGCCCATCAATGCCACGGGGATGGGCGCTGGCGCAGTCGGGGCGACGGGAGCCGGAACGGGAGCGGGGACAGGCGCGGCGTCTTCCCGCAAGGCCAGTTCAAGCTCGTCCCAAAGCGCTTATGTTCTTGAGACTCCGGCTGGGTGTCTTCCTCAGGAAACTGGAACACTAAGGGCAGACCATCGTGATGCGGCATGGCGTACGTTTAGGTCAGGCTAGTTGGAGGTAGACGACAGGAGAATCGGAGAGGAAGAGAGAGGATTGTAGCGATACCGGGTAGTGCGGGGTTGATTTTAAACTGCGGCGCCGGCGACATTAAAAGTGGGAGCAGTTGGGACGACGGTGGGCGGCGGAGCCTGGTCAAAGGGCTCGCCTCCCGGTGAGCCTGCACAGCGGTCTGCTCGCACGCCTCCCTGACAGCCGGCGCAGCGGTCTGCTCGCACGCCTCCCGTCGACTCACACGCTTGCTCGGACGGCACCTGCCGATGAGAAGCGGGGAACTCGTGGCGGCACGTAAACGCCCACGGTTTCAATAGTGAAAGCGTTCGCCTTAACGTGACAGGTCTTTGTTCCAAAATACCTTGGCTCTTCATTTGTGCAACTTGTCATAAGCAGCTTGTCTCAAATTGAAGAAAAAACTTACGAAGTAATATTTGTGCCATATCACGTGACCATGCTTAGTTTCAAGAATTTATGCTCACTTTTGGATTTTCTGAAATTTAAGATCCAGGATTCGAAAAAATATCATAACCTGCATCATGCAAAAAAATTTCAAGCCGTACATCTGTCTTGTTGTATTTCTTAAGAAAGGATTTGGTCAAACATTTTGCTTAGTTAGACTTCAGACAAGTTATATATGCAGAGTAAAAGGATAATCCCTCCGTACTTGCATTGCCTGATATATTAACTCAAGTACTAGGCACGAACAAACGGGCTGAATTCTGTGCTCATCCTAGTGTAGTAGTAGTAGTACTAGGCAATGCAGTTGACGGGTGACCTTGACGAGCGGCGACCGAGGGAATTGAACCGTGCTCGGCACGGTAGGTAACGTTGTCTAGTTACGAAAGCATCCCTCCGTTGTTCATCAGTAGTCATTATGGACCGGGGACATGAGGGGAATTTCCTAGGGCTGGAATTCTGGCCGCCAGATATTTCGACTTCAAACGCTGAGGCTCGACTGGTTGGGGTTACCTAATGTGCGTACCACGCACGCCACCGAAGGACACGAGCCCGGTATTTTTTTAGGATCAACACGAGCCAAGGTCTGGCTGGTACGCCGTTGGGTCCTACCATTCGAGAATACGAAAGGAACCTTTTAAATTGCCGAACGAATCTATGTGTATTACAATACCCGTATTTTCCTTGCAAATACTAATCTCAACGTGGTAATTGATTTATGATGAGTTGTTGAATTAGAGTGAGTTTATGATATAGTGATCTCAACGTGGATTTCACATTTCATGGTATCCCTAGTAAGTTTTCCAATGCAAATTCAAATTTAAAAGATGAACAATATGGAGGTGAGAAAACTTTGTATGTATCAAGCATATGACCACACACACACATAGAGCCACACACGCACGAACACAACAACAATCCAATAAGTATAGTGCATCTATTTTTCCAAACCATGCATGTATGACACGAATTCAAAATACTCCTTCTATTCCTAAATATTAGTCTTTTAGAGAGTTCAACAAGTGACTACATACGGAGCAAAATGAGTGAATCTAGACTCTAAAATATGTCTATATACATCCGTATCTGCCAGTCCATTTGAAGCCTCTAAAAAGACTAATATTTAGGAATGAAGGGAGTAAAATGTAAGACATCCATGGTCCTCAGTTCAATATTTAAAATGAACATGAAACGGAAACATGAATATTAAGTCCGGTACTACAGTACATGCAAACCCCTCGACCTTACATAAAATTGTGGATCTCTGTTTAGGGTTGTTTAGATTATATTTGTCCCCACCCTCCCAACCACCGATTGGTTGTGCACCCCCCACCCCTCCTCCCCGGGAGAATATCATGTGCCCCCATACCTTAGATGCTATATGCCGATACGAGTTGCTTGGAGCTTGTAGATCTGAGATATAGCAGCTCACATGATGTGTCTTAATATTTTTGCAGGAAACCTTGATGAGTTTGAGAATTGCACACAATTAGTACAAAAACTACTTAGATGCCCTTTGATCCCATATCCAACGACCTCGAAGCTCGTATCACCGTAGCATCTAAAATGAAGGAGGACATCATATTCTCCTGTATGTAAGAATATCATGTGCTACCACACCTTAGATGCTTTGGTGATACAAGCTCTTCGGAGGCGTTGGATTTGTGACCCAACACCTCCTCGGTGGTTCGAATGGTTTTTTGCAGAAAAGCCCCAAAAGAGTTCGGCCACTGCTTACAAGGACAAAGACTGCTCAGATGCCATTGGATCTCAGATCAAACAACCTCCAAGCTTGTATCACCGTAGCATCCAAGCTGCGATAGCACCTTATGTTTTCTCGCACGGGAGAGTATGAGGTGCTCCCGCACCGTAGATTCAATGGTGATACGAGTTCACTGAGATCTAACGGCCCACAGTAGGAGGTTTGAATGTTTTTGCAATATACGGCTGATAGAGTTTGGGAAATGCGCAGAAAGTACAAGTACTACGCATGTGCCATCTGATCAATGATCATATGACCTAGATGCTCATATCACCGTAGCGGGTAATTAAGCTACGGGGAGCACCTAATATGAGCACCGGGGAGCCGTTGGATCGAAGATGCAGTGGCACACAGAAGGCCTGAATGTTTTATTTGCAAAAAAACCTTTGGAGAGTTTGGAAATTGCGCATAATTACAAAGACTACTCCCAAGCCATTGGATCTCACTTCCAACGGTGTAAAACTCGTATCACCATAGTATCTAAGCTGCGGGGTGGATGTGATATTCTATGCCGCTGTCATTTTGGTTCGTAAACTTGCAAAATACGTGTAACTCATGATGTTACTTGTCTAACCGCGCAAAGTGTTTGTTCAAAAAAAACCGTCCTACACTGAAATATCGGAACAACACACGGGGGTCCCAATTGTCATTAATCAAATTTGGACCTAAAACTAACAAATCTAAAAGACGAGATTCGAACTGGCAACCTGGACTACAAAGCGTAAGTCGATAGCCTGAAAAAACGAACGGTTGTTGGCTTTGTCCCATAACTTGATTTTATACAGTACTTGCGTTGAGTAGAGTAGAGGGAGTGCCTCGTCAACACGTGCATGACCGTTGTCTCACTTACTGGTGGGTCCCAAGTCTGCGATCTCAATCTCTCTTCTCTCCATCGTCTAACCTTTGCACGGGCACACACGAAGAGCGGCGCTAGCTTGCCGTGGTGTTATTACAACTAAAAAAAGCTTGGAAAATAGAAGAATCACCTAGAACAAGAGATGTTGTGGCTGGTCGAGACGGAGCTAACCACATCTATCCTCCGTGCCACGTTTGCATGATGAAGCTGTGTGGCTAGTGGGGTGTTTTCGACCGACTGGCTGGGTCCCGAGGTCGAACCATAGGTACTACATCTAATACAGTATATTTTTACACGCACATTTTTCCTCCGTGCCGAGACGTGGCACACCCTACCGCGCGGTTTCGGGGTCCTCCAGGGTGGTGCACGCATATATTCTTCCTGACGTGGGACGCCCTACTGCGCGTTTTCTGGGTCCTCCTCGGTCGTAGCACCGAAGCAAGTAAATGAGTCGTCAAATCACGAAAGACCACCTTTCCCGCCGAGTACATCAGTGAAGCACGGTGGCTAGCTAGTTGGGCTAGTTCGACCGATTAGCTAGGCCGCCACCACATTTGTTTTTTACCCCTTTGTATCTACTTGCCGGCAGGTAAATTTAAATATCCACCGCGGCATTGCTCTGGTGTTTGGGTGCGGCAGGATTTTTAATTTTTTGATTGACGGGAGCAGGCGCGGCAGGATTTTTAATTTTTTTGATTGATGGGAGCAGGCGCGGCAGCAATTAGTCACGATGACTCCGCGTGTAAAAACCCACTGCTCCCTGATGTGAGAAGTCGTCGACTGGTGTTTTACCGTGGTGAATACCAAAAGATTCCCCGCTCCCTCCGCCTTCCCGTAGATTGCATTTCCTTACAGCCGTTTCGCCCCCTTTGCTTCCTCTCCCCATTGCTTCTACCTGGTGCCATGGCGGCACAGCAGATCACGGAGTCCGAGGTGAGGCGCCTGACACAGGAGCTCCACGCCAAGGATGCGGAGCTCAGGGCCAAGGACGTGGAGCTCCGTGAGCTCAAGGAGGAGAGGAGTGCCTGTTGGAAATATGCCCTAGAGGCAATAATAAATGGTTATTATTATATTTCTTTGTTCATGGTAATTGTCTATTGTTCATGCTATAATTGTATTGTCCGGAAATCGTAATACATGTGTGAATACATAGATCACAACGTGTCCCTAGTAAGCCTCTATTTGACTAGCTCGTTGATCAACCGATAGTCATGGTTTCCTGACTATGGACATTGGATGTCGTTGATAACGGGATCACATCATTAGGAGAATGATGTGATGGACAAGACCCAATCCTAAGCATAGCATAAAAGATCGTGTAGTTTCGTTTGCTAGAGCTTTTCCAATGTCAAGTATCTTTTCCTTAGACCATGAGATCGTGCAACTCCCGGATACCGTATGAGTGCTTTGGGTGTGCCAAACGTCACAACGTAACTGGGTGACTATAAAGGTGCACTACGGGTATCTCCGAAAGTGTGTGTTGGGTTGGCACGGATCGAGACTGGGATTTGTCACTCCGTGTGACGGAGAGGTATGTCTGGGCCCACTCGGTAATGCATCATCATAATGAGCTCAATGTGACTAAGGCGTTAGTCACGGGATCATGCATTACGGTACGAGTAAAGAGACTTGCTGGTAACGAGATTGAACAAGGTATTGGGATACCGACGATCGAATCTCGGGCAAGTAACATACCGATTGACAAAGGGAATTGTATACGGGATTGATTGAATCCTCGACACCGTGGTTCATCCGATGAGATCATCGTGGAACATGTGGGAGCCAACATGGGTATCCAGATCCCGCTGTTGGTTATTGACCGGAGAGGCGTCTCGGTCATGTCTGCATGTCTCCCGAACCCGTAGGGTCTACACACTTAAGGTTCGGTGATGCTAGGGTTATAGAGATATGTGTATGCGGAAACCCGAAAGTTGTTCGGAGTCCCGGATGAGATCCCGGACGTCACGAGAGGTTCCGGAATGGTCCGGAGGTGAAGAATTATATATAGGAAGTCAAGTTTTGGCCACCGGGAAAGTTTCGGGGGTTACCGGTATTGTACCGGGACCACCGGAAGGGTCCCGGGGTCCACCGGGTGGGGCCACCTATCCCGGAGGGCCCCGTGGGCTGAAGTGGGAAGGGAACCAGCCCCTAGTGGGCTGGGCGCCCCCCCCATGGGCCTCCCCCCATGCGCCTAGGGTTGGGAACCCTAGGGTGGGGGGCTTCCCAC